>NC_060087.1:82866795-83166795 GCF_922984935.1 Meles meles | reverse complement strand
GAAAGCGTATCAGATGATAAACCCGTGACATGTGCTCTCTCTCACAAGTTATCAAGGAAATTAAAACTAAAACCACAAAACAGGGTGCCTGGGTGGCTCGGTCAGTGAAGTGTCTACCTTGGGCTTGGGTCATGATCTCAGGGTCCTGGAATCCAGTTGCATGTCTGGCTCCCTGCTCAGCAGAGAGTCTGCTTCTCCCTCTGCCTGCCACTCCCACCTCATGCTCTCTCTCTCTCCCTCAAATAAATATATTTTTTAAAAGCCCACAAGATATTACTAATCACCCAATAAAGTATCTAAACTGAGAAAAGACTAACAATGCCACGTATTAATGAAGATTTAGATTGATTGGAACTTTTGTCCACTCTCGGTGGTAATGAAAATTGGTACAACTACTTTGGAAAACTATTTGGCAGTATCTACTAAAGCTGAACTTATGAGTACCCTATGACTGAGCAATTCCACTTATGGATTTATTTTTATTTCTTTATTTATGATTTTTAAAATTTTAAATATTTTATTTTAAAAATCTTTACCATCTTTAAAAAAATCCTAGATACATCTCAAAACATTTTTTAGTTACAGTAACTAGATGAAAGATTTTGATTTTTTTTAAAGATTTTATTTATTTATTTGACAGACAGAGATCACAAGTAGGCAGAGAGGCAGGCGGGGGTGAGGGGGATAGCAGGCTCGTCACCGAGCAGAGAGTCCGACACGGGGCTGGATCCCAGGACCCCGGGGCTGTGACCTGAGCTGAAGGCAGAGGCTTTAACCCACTGAGCCACCCAGGCGCCCTGGATTTTACTGTCTTTCCTTAGTACTGATGTAGATTGTCATCAACTAAAGTCCTGTGGTTCACCCACAGATTTTTATTGTTTTTAAACTTTTAAATGATTTTATTTATTATTTGAGAGAGAGGGAGATTGGGAGAATGAGTTGGGGGAAGGGTAGAGACAGAAGCAGACTCCCCACGGAACAGGGAGCTTGATGCAGGACTCGATCCCAGGACTGTGGGATAATGACCTGAGCCTAAGGCAGGTGCTTAGCTGATTGAACCACCCATGGTGCCCTCACTCATGGATTTTTAATCAAGAGAAACTCCCGCATGTGCTCATGCATATACAGATGTCCATCGAAGAATTTTATTTGTGATAGTGAAAAAAGGAAAACAAACTAAATGACCATCAACAGAATGAATACATAAATTATGGTGTATTCATCTGATGGAATACCATAAAGCAGTTAAAATGAATTATAACTACATGTAGTGACACAGAACTAGAGCAAAATGTATCAAAAGCATACTGCTGCAGAAAAATTTGTATTAAATTCCATATAATCAAATTTATGTCAAATATAAGAACACAAAGCAATATTCTATAAGGTTTATGGTGTATCCACTAATTAAAGGAAAGAAGTTCTCACTAAATATTTGCATGTACAGCTCCCGCCAACACACAGAGCCAGTTAGTTGTATGGGCAGGACAAGAAGCCAGTATTCCTCCTCCTTCTTGTTCTTGTTCTTCTTTTTTTTTAAATTAAGACTTTATTTTTTAGAGAGCAGTTTTAAGTTCACAGTAAAATTGAGAAGAAGGTACAGAGATTTCCCATATTCCTTATTCTTCTTTGACCTAAGTAATGGAGGCCTCCAACTGCAAAGGATCCACACAGTCATTAACTTAAGCTCCCTGTCTCCAGTAGTTGGGCCTTGTGTTGCTGAGACCACATTATGGGAGCCTGGAGAGTTTGGGAGATGGACAGGTTTGACGGTCTCTTATCCATGAAGGCAATGGGCAAGTTTGCTATATGCATTTTCTTCTGCATCCTGACCCTCTGTCTACTGGCCAGGAATGCTGAATTTTATCTGCTTAAGGGTATGAGTAAACAGCGTAATGTGAAACACTAATAAGTAGGCGACTGTTCCAACCTCAAACCAGACTCCTCCAGTACTTCACTTGTCTTCTTTGACTGGCTCTGACAGCAGCTACTGGACACAGGGTCCAACCCAGCAAACAGAAAAGCTATAAATTACTTCCCAGTGTAATTAAAATGGACTATTCACAGAGCACTGGAATCAAAATTTTAAGTCCTGAACAACACAGGTTTTAATGTGAAAGGCCTACAGGGTATTTAGGAGAAAACAGAATTCTTAAAAAAGAAAGGCCATACCTGGTCCCGGTTCTCCCTGACCTACTGTGGTTACTTTTTTCTCCATTACTGAGTAATTGGCTTTAAATTCCCCAGTCTGTAAAGAACTTGAAAATCTACCAGAGGGGTATGTGAGATAGAATAAGATAGAGTTTTAGGAAGAAAAGAGGAGACTCTTGAGTGGATTATTTCCATTCTTTGATGTTGGAATTGATGGTCTGCCCCACCTCTTTTGGGTGCTTGATATAGTAATGACTCTTAGGAAGAGCCTTAAAAGAGATGTTTGGGTTCTAGTCCCAGCACCACCACTTACTAGCTTTGTGCCTTTGGGCAAATTAATTTTCTTTGAACTTCAGATGCCTCATCTATAGCATTAAATAATACTACTATTTACTTAATATGGTTGTTGAAATATGTAAAGTGCTTATCATGGCACATGGTAACAGCTCAATAAATTAATGATGATCATTCTTGTTACAGCATCCTGGAAGCAAAGGAGTAGAACATTTCTTGTAGGAGAGGGAAATCTGCTCTATCTAATGCCAAATGCAGCAGAGAGGTCAAAGAGAAAGAGAATTGAGAAAAGCCAAGGATTTTGAGACTTGATTAGAAATGCAGAATATGGGGAGGAGTCAAGATGGTGGAGAAGTAGCAGGCTGAGACGACATCACGTAGCAAGAGATCAGCTAGATAGCTTATCAAACCATGGCAAACACCTACAAATCCAACAGGAGATCGAAGAGAAGAAGAACAGCAATTCCAGAAACAGAAAATCAACCACTTTCTGAAAGGTAGGATGGGAGAAGAAGTGAATCCAAAGTGACGGGAAGATAGACCGCGGGGGGAGGGGCCGGTTCCTGGCAAGTGGCGGAGCAACGGAGCACAAAATCAGGACTTTTAAAAGTCTGCTCCACTGAGGGACATCGCTCCAGAGGCCAAGCCGGGGTGAAGCCCACGCAGGGTCAGCATGGCCCCAAGTCCCGCAGGGTCACAGAAGGATCGGGGGTGTCTGAGTGTTGCAGAGCTCACAGGTATTAGAGCAGGGAAGCTGGCTACAGAGACAGCCCAGGAGTGAGCTCTCAGCTTGGGGTTACCTTGAACCGGTTGGGTGAGCTCAGAGCACAGCCGGAGGCCAGGGAGACGGGAGTGATTGAGCGCTTTTCTCTGAGGACACACTGAGGAGTGGGGGCCTGTACTCTTGGCTCCTCCACGCTGGAGACTGGGAGGCCACCATTTTCCTTCCCGTCCTCTGGAACTCTACGGAAAGCATTCAGGGAACAAAAGCTCCCCAAAGCGAACCCAAGCGGATTACTTAGCCTGGCCCCTGGTAACTGTGGTGCAATTCCGCCTCAGGCAAAGACACTTGAAAATCATTACAGCAGGCCCCTCCATAAAAGATCAACAAGAAATCAGGCCAAGATCAAGTTCATTTACCAAGGAGAACAGCAAAATTCCAGAGGAAGAGAAAGCAAAACATGGAATTCATGGCTTTCTCCCCATGATTCCTTACTCTTGCAGTTAATTAATTTTTTTAATTTTATTTTTTTTCTTCTGCTCAATTTTTTTTAACTTTTACCCTTTCCCCCTTTAACATTCTTTAACTAGTTTATCTTAACAATACCTTTCATTAAAAAATAATAATAATCATTTTTGAACCTTCATTATTATAGTCATATTTTATCCTTCATTGTATTTAACTTTATTTTTTGTATACACATAGGGTTTTTTCTTCTAAAAAACTTGGGGTACAACTTCTTCTAATAGATCAAAATATACCCTAAATCTAGCTCCGGGCTTGTTCTAGTCTCCAGCCCAAGCAAATTCTCTTCACTTTCTTTTTCTTTATTCTTCCAACCAAATTACTTTATCAACTCCAGTTTTAGAAATTAAAAAAATTTTTTTTCATCTTTATAGGCATATTCCATCCCTTCATTGTGTTTACCCTTATATACGTTTTTCATTCTTTAAAATTTTGGGAGGTATTTCGTCTAAGAGACCAAAAATACTCTCAAAATTAAGTGGGTGACCCTGTTCTAGTCACCAGTATAATATATATATATTTTTTTCTTTTTTATATTTTTTCTTTATTTGTTTTATTTTTTAAATTTTTTTTCTGAACTTCTTTCTATCCCCTTTCTCCCCCCACCACTATTTGGGGTCTCTTCTGACTTGGTTAAAGAGCACTTTCCTGGGGTCTTTGCCACCCTTTTAGTATTTTATTTGCTCCTTCATATACTCTTACTTGGACAAAATGACAAAGCGGAAAAACTCACCAGAAAAAAAAAGAACAAGAGGCAGTACCGAAGGCTAGGGACCTAATCAATATGGACATGGATAATATGTCAGATTTAGAGTTCAGAATGATGATTCTCAAGGTTCTAGCCAGGCTCGAAAAAGGCATGGGAAATATCAGAGAAACCCTCTCTGGAGATATAAAAGCCCTTTCTGGAGAAATTAAAGAACTAAAATCAACCAAGTTGAAATAAAAAAAGCTATTAATGAGGTACAATCAAAAATGGAGGCTCTTACTGCTAGGATAAATGAGGCAGAAGAAAGAATTAGTGATATAGAAGACCAAATGACAGAGAATAAAGAAGCTGAGCAAAAGAGGGACAAACAGCTACTAGACCATGAGGGGAGAATTCAAGAGATAAGTAACACCATAAGAGAAAACAACATTAGAATAATTGGGATTCCAGAAGAAGAAAGAGAGAGAGGGGAGCAGAAGGTACATTGCAGAGAATCATTGGAGAGAATTTCCCTAATATGGCAAAGGGAACAAGCATCAAAATCCAGGAGGTGCAGAGAACCCCCCTCAAAATCAACAAGAATAGGTCCACACCCCGTCACATCAGAGTAAAATTTACAAGTCTTAGCGACAAAGAGAAAATCCTGAAAGCAGCCCGGGACAAGAACTCTGTAACATACAATGGTAAAAACATTAGATTGGCAGCAGACTTATCCACAGAGACCTGGCAGGCCAGAAAGAACTGGCATTATATATTCAGAGCACTAAACGAGAAAAACATACAGCCAAGAATACTATATACTATATACTATATACAGCTAGGCTATCATTGAAAGTAGAAGGAGAGATAAAAAGCTTCCAGGACAAACAAAAACTGAAAGAATTTGCAAACACCAAACCAGCTCTACAGGAAATATTGAAAGGGGTCCTCTAAGCAAAGAGAGACTCTAAAAGTAGTAGATCAGAAAGGAACAGAGACAATATACAGTAACAGTCACCTTACAGGCAATAAAATGGCACTAAATTCATATCTCTCAATAGTTACCCTGAATGTTAATGGGCTAAATGCCCCAATCAAAAGACACAGGGTATCAGAATGGATAAAAAAATAAAACCTATCAATATGTTGCCTACAAGAAACTCATTTTAGACCCAAAGACACCTCCAGATTGAAAGTGAGGGGGTGGAAAACAATTTACCATGCTAATGGGCATCAGAAGAAAGCTGGGGTGGCAATGTTTACATCAGATCAATTAGATTTTAAGCCAAAGACTATAATAAGAGATGAAGAAGGACACTATATCATACTCAAAGGGTCTGTCCAATAAGGAGATCTAACAATTTTAAATATCTATGCCCCTAACGTGGGAGCAGCTAAATATATAAACCAATTAATAACAAAATCAAAGAAACAGACCAACAATAATACAATCATAGTAGGGGACTTTATCACTCCCCTCACTAAAATGGACAGATCATCCAAGCAAAAGATCAACAAGGAAATAAAGGCCTTAAATGACACACTGGACCAGATGGACATCACAGATATATTCAGAGGATTTCATCCCAAAGCAACAGAATACACATTCTTCTCCAGTGCACATGGAACATTCTCCAGAATAGATCACATCCTAGTTCACAAGTCAGGTCTCAACCGGTATCAAAAGATTGGGATCCTTCCCTGCATATTTTCAGACCACAATGCTCTGAAGTTAGAACTCAATCACAAGAGGAAATTTGGAAAGAACCCAAATACAGGGAGACTAAACAGCATCCTTCTAAAGAATGAATGGGTCAACCAGGAAATTAAAGAAGAATTGAAAAAATTCATGGAAACAAATGATAATGAAAACACAATGGTTTAAAATCTGTGAGACACAGCAAAGGCAGTCTTTGGATAATATATAGTGGTACAAGCCTTTCTCAAGAAACAAGAAAGATCTCAAATACACAACCTAACCCTACACCTAAAGGAGCTGGAGAAAGAACAAGAAAGAAAGCCTAAACTCAGCAGGAGAAGAGAAATCATAAAGATCAGAGCAGAAATCAATGAAATAGAAACCAATAGAACAGCAGAATAGATCAATAAAACTAGTTCTTTGAAAGAATGAATAAGATTGATAAACCCCTGGCCAGACTTATCAAAAAGAAAAGAGAAAGGACCCAAATAAACAAAATCATGAATGAAAGAGGAGAGATCACAACCAACACCAAAGAAATACAAACAATTATAAGAATACATTATGAGCAACTCTACGCCAGCAAATTTGACAATCTGGAAGAAATGGAAGCATTCCTAGAGACATATAAACGACCACAACGGAACCAGGAAGAAACAGAAAACCCGAACAGACCCATAACCAGTAAGGACATTGAAACAATCATCAAAAATCTCCAAACACACAAAAGCCAAGGGCCAGACGGGTTCCCAGGGGAATTCTACCAAACACTTAAAGAAGAATTAATTTCTATTCTCCTGAAACTGTTCCAAAAAATAGAAATGGAAGGAAAACTTCCAAACTCATTTTATTTATGAGGCCAGCATCACCTTGATCCCCAAACCAGACAAGGATCCCACCAAAAAAGAGAACTACAGACCAATATCCTTGATGAACACAGATGTGAAAATTCTCACCAAAATACTAGCCAATAGGATCCAACAGTACATTAAAAGGATTATTCACCACGACCAAGTGGGATTTATTCCAGGGCTTCAAGGTTGGTTCAACATCCGCAAATCAATCAATGTGATAGAACACATTAATAAAAGAAAGAACAAGAACCATATGATACTCTCAATAGATGCTGAAAAAGCATTTGACAAAGTACAGCACCCCTTCCTGATCAAAACTTTTCAAAGTGTAGGGATAGAGGGCACATACCTCAATATTATCAAAGCCATCTATGAAAACCCACCGCAAATATCATGCTCAATGGAGAAAAACTGAAAGCTTTTCCGCTAAGGTCAGGAAGACGGCAGCGATGTCCATTATCACCACTGCTATTCAACATAGTACTAGAAGTCCTAGCCTCAGCAATCAGGCAACAAAAAGAAATTAAAGGCATCCAAATCGGCAAAGAAGAAGTCAAACTATCACTCTTTGCAGTTGATAAGGTACTATATGTGGAAAACCCAAAAGACTACACTCCAAAACTTGTACAGGAAATCACTAAGGTGTCAGGATATAAAGTCAATGCACAGAAATCAGTTGCATTTCTTTACACCAACAACAAGACAGAAGAAAGAGAAATTAAGGAGTCGATCCCATTTACAATTGCAACCAAAACCATAAGACACCTAGGAATAAACCTAACCAAAGAGGCAAAGAATCTATACTCAGAAAACTATAAAGTACTCATGAAAGAAATTGAGGAAGACACAAAGAAATGGAAAAATGTTCCATGCTCCTGGATGGGAAGAACAAATACTGTGAAAATATCTATACTTACCTGAAGCAATCTTCATATTTAATGCAATCCCTATCAAAATCCCACCAATTGTTTTCAAAGAAATGGAAGAAATAATCCTAAAATTTATATGGAACCAGAAAAGACCTCGAATAGCTAAAGGAATATTGAAAAAGAAATCCAAAGTTGGTGGCATCACAATTCTGGACTTCAAGCGCTATTACAAAGCTATCATCAAGACAGTATGGTACTGACACAAAAGCAGACACATAGATCAATGGATCAGAATAGAGAGCCCAGAAATAGACCCTCAACTCTATGGTCAACTAATCTTCAACAAAGCAGGAAAGAATGTCCAGTGGAAAAAGGACAGCCTCTTCAATAAATGCTGTTGGGGAAATTGGACAGCCACATGCAGAAAAATGAAATTGGACCATTTCCTCACACCACACACAAAAATAGACTCCAAATGGTTGAAGGACCTCAATGTGAGAAAGGAATCCATCAAAATCCTTGAGGAGAACACAGAGAGCAACCTCTTCAACCTCAGCCGCAGCAACTTCTTCCTAGGAACATCGCCAAAGGCAAGGGAAGCAAGGACAAAAATGAACTATTGGGACTTCATCAAGATCAAAAGCTTTTGCACAGCAAAGGAAACAGTTAACAAAACCAAAAGACAACTGACAGAATGGGAGAAGATATTTGCAAACGACATAAAAGATAAAGGGCTAGAGTCCAAAATCTATAAAGAACTTAGCAAACTCAACACCCAAAGAACAAATAATCCAATCAAGAAATGGGCAGAGGACACGAACAGACATAGGCTATACAATAGCCAAACCATGGAAAGAACCTAGATGTCCATCAACAGATGAATGGACAAAGAAGATGTGGTATATATACACAATGGAATACTATGCAGCCATGAAAAGAAATGAAATCTTGCCATTTGCGACAACATGGATGGAACTAGAGGGTGTTATGCTTAGCGAAATAAGTCAATCGGACAAAGACAACTATCATATGATCTCCCTGATATGAGGACATGGAGAAGCAATGTGGCGGGTTTGGGAGATAGGAAAAGAATAAATGAAAGAAGATGGGATTGGGAGGGAGACAAACCATAAGTGACTCTTAATCTCACAAAACAAACCGAGGGTTGCTGGGGGGAGGGGGCTCGGGAGAGGGGGGTGGGGTTATGGACATTGGGGAGAGCATGTGCTATGGTGAGTGCTGTGAAGTGTGTAAACCTGGCGATTCACAGACCTGTACCCCTGGGGATAGAAATACATTATATGTTTATAAAAAATAAAATTAAATTAAAATTAAAAGAGAAAAACAATCCATTACTATCACCAAAAAAAAAAAAAAAAAAAGATGCAGAATATTTCCACTTATCTTCTGAGCTCCTTTTACTGAAAATAGGTATCAAATCTATTGGGTGCCTGGGTGGTTCAGTTGGTTAAAGCCTCTGCTTTCCGCTCAGGTCATGTTCCGAGAGTCCTGGGATCAAGCCCCGCATTGGGCTCTCTGCTCAGCCGGGAGCCTGCTTCCATTCCTCTCTCTCTGCCTGCCTCTCTGCCTACTTGTGACCTCTGTCTGTCAAATAAATAAATAAAATCTTTAAAAAAAAGTTAAAAAATTAAATCAAATTTAAAAAAAGAGAATCTATCACTTCTTGTGGTCTGGTTACATATGTACTTTAACTTTAGAGCAGGCAATGTTTGTAAGGAGAATATATAAGAAGGCACCTGTGACAGCCATCTGCAGATTCTTGCCACACTGTTCATTAGAACTTTCTGTGATGTTGGGGCACATGGGTGGCTCAGTGGGTTAAAGCCTCTGCCTGGGCTGGGATCCTGGGATCGAGCCCTGCATCGGGCTCTCTGCTTGGCGGGGAGCCTTCTTCCACCTCTCTCTCTGCCTGCCTCTCTGCCTACTTGTGATCTCTGTCTGTCAAATAAATAAATAAAATCTTTTAAAAAAAAGAAGTTTTTGTGATGTGGAAATGCTCTCCGTGGCTATTGAGCACTTGAAATGGGGGCTAGTGTGACTGAAGAACTGAAATTTTAATTTTATTTAATCTTAATTAGTTCAAATTTAAATAGCCTCGTGTGGGTAGTGGCAACCCTCAGTCTCATTGAGAAAGCAAGGCATATACTCTTGAAACCAGTTAACTACCAAAAGGATTGGAGTCAGAGAGTAGAGACTTAATTATTCAGAAGAAGAATGATAACTTTCTGGGATGGAGAATTTAAAGAGAGTCTTAGAGAGCAGGTGAAACTTGGCCTTGACCTTGAAGGATATATAGTCTTTGGATAATAGGAAAGAAGGCAGGAGGTCATTCCAGATGGGTTGGAAGAGTTAAGCAGAGATTTAGAGTTAGAAATGCCTCCTATATGAGAGGTTTGAAGACCATGGCCATTCTAGAACAGAACTTTTATATTAGGAGTTAGGTGGGTTTGGGCGAGATCATGGACAGCCTTGAATGCTATTAAAAAAGTATTTGGGCCTTGTCCACATAGGCCAATGTTTTTGAAAAGCTTGCTTAAAACACAGATTTCCAGGCCCCATCCTGAGCTATTAAATCACATTTTCAGGGTTGCAGCTTAGGAAATCGGTATTTTAAGCAAACTCCCCAGGTGTGTATGCTGCACAAAGTTTGAGATCTATTAGGTAGGCAGAAGGGAGCACTTGGAAGCTTTTGGTCAAAGGAATGACGTGATGATGGAGGTATCACAGGAAGCCTGATAAAGTGGGAAAGTGTAGCATATAGAAACTAGGTGAGGAAATCAGGTGACTGTTAAAATAGTTTAGATATGAATTTCACAAATACAGTTCTTTCTGGCTGGTGTCCTTGGAATTGTGAAATTGATTCCTAATATTTCCTATATTTGAATTTCCCACACGATTTGTTTGCTGTTTGAAATGACTAGGGCCCAGACACCAGAGCCTGACTTCCTGGGTTCAAACCCCAGCCCCTACTACCTAAGCTGTTTTAGCTTTGAGTAGCTACTTAGTTAGTCTGTGCTTCAGTGTCCTTATTCATAAGCTGGAGATGATCATAGCGCCTATCTCATAAGGACGTTGTGAGTGTTTTTAAAAAGATTTTATGTATTTATTAGACAGACAGAGAGAGTACAAGCTGGGGGAGCAGCGGGCAGAGGGAGAAGCAGACTCCCCACTGAGCAGAGAGCCTGATGCAAGGCTCAATCCCAAGACCATGGGATCATGACCTGAGCCAAAGGCAGATGCTTAACCAACTGAACCACCCAGGCGCCCTGGCACTGTGAGTAGTAAATGAGATCACAAATAGCTTACAACAGGGATGCCTAGGTGGCTCAGTTGGTTAAGTCGCCGCCTTCAGCTCAGGTCATAATCCCAGCATCAGCCTCCTTGCTCCGCAGGGAGTCTGCTTCTTTCTCTGCATTTGCCTGCCACTCTGCCTGCTTGTGCGCGCTCTCTCTCTCTCTCTCGATCTCTCTCACAAATAAATAAATAAATAAATAAATGTACCTGGCACATGGAAAGCACTCAATGTTGGTGTTAATATTATTTAAACTAAAAAGCTCTTTTAATTTATTCTAATTAGTGTAATAGTTAAAGCTAAGCAGATGCATTTCATGAAAAAGTGTTAAATTTGCCCACTTACAATATTAAAACCAAGTGCTACTCTCTTTGCTTATTGAGTCTTATTTCAAAGCTTAATTCTTTACTTAATTTAACATATGGTTATCCTTCATAAAATAAATCTAAATAGTGGACAAATTGTTCTTCTCACTGAATATATTAACCTGTGGTTAGTTCCTGGCTATGAATTATACCCTTTTAGTCTTTGTACTTTTTACATTGTTGCTAGCCTTCAATGAATGCTGTTTATGATATTTATTTGAGAAAAAGAATGACCTCTACTTGTTGTTCTAGGGGACCAATAATCAAAATAAAATTCAGGGGACGCCTGAGTAGCTCAGTCAGTTAAGCATCTGCCTTCAGCTCAGGTCATGATTCTGGGGGTCCTGGGATTGGGTCCTGCATCAGGTTCTCTGCTCAGTGGAGAGCCTGCTTCTCTCCCTCCATCTGCTTCTCCCCCTGCTTTTATATATATATATACACACACACACACACACACTCTCTCTCTCTCTCTCTGTCAAATAAATAAATAAATAAAATCTTTTTAAAAATAAATAAAATAATATTCAGTTTCTCATCTGGCCTGCTCTTAGTGACCCCATGGTGGATCATGGCACATAGCAACGGCTTTTTCAAGGAATGAGAAACTCCTACGTGCCTAACTTGGTAGTTTGTGAACTCCTGGCTACTGTGAACTTCTGGCTTCACTTTTCTTCCAGGCCTCACCTGAACAGAAGCTTCTCCTAGCCTCTCCAGTTTCCTTTGACAGTTAGCTGCTTGAAGCTACTCTCAAGATACACCTTTAAGTCTTGAGGGCAGAGAGGGAAGGAAACAGCTACGGACTGTGATAGTTACCCAAACACTTCTGAGACAGGCTAAGCAAGAAAATTACCTTAGACTCTTCTTTCTGCTTTCAGAAACAAAGTCACTCCTAACTTTGTTCACATAAATTCTGTTAGCTGGTTGTAGAAAATGGGTCTGTGACATAGAGGGTTCAGGTTCTTCTTTTTATGTTTTGAACAGATAAATACCTATTTTCCCTACTATCTCCCTAGCTGTCCATTTCCCTTCCCTTGAGCCAGTCACTGTTACCAGATTTCTTGTGTGTCCTCCCAGAGACACTCTATGTGTATCTGTACACATACACCCTTAATTTTTATACAGATTGTACCATATCAGAAGTACTATTCTGCACCTTGCTTTTTTTCACTTATCTTATCAGAATACTGTTTCATATCAGTACTTAAAGAGCTTCTTACCGCTGTATGGCTACATAGTATTCCATACTTATTATAGATGTAGCTGAATGTACTTAAGCTGTCCTTTGTTGGTGTAGGTTTCACCCAGCTTTGCCTATTAAAATCATGCCTATACATATTATATTTCACCTGTGAGAGTATATCTCTAGGATTCTAGGAGAAATTGGTCAGAGCACTTTGGTCACTGGCTTGTTGGTTGCTTGATGGCTGTAAACCATAGTACTATGTGTGGAGTCAGAGGTCCTAGGAGGCCTAGCCATGCCTAACTACACCAATGTCATAGGATGTGAAGGTAGAAGGGATCGTAGAGATCCCAGAGAGGGCCAAGATCACACAGAGATTTAGAAGCAGATCCAGAATGAAAACCCACAGTTTTTTTTCTTTTTTTTACTCCAGTCCCTATTGTGTATTGTGTATTTACTACACACTGCTGTTAGAGAGATTTGGCATGGCCTGATTTCTGTCCTGACAGGCAGGGCTATGCATTATCTGGTCCACTGTGATCTCGCAAGCCTGTCTCTGCCTGATTTCTCTTTCCAGGCTCTGAGGTTGCCAACCTAATTAACCTTACTTTTCCTGCTGCTGTGACTTCTTCCACTAATAATAACTCCAACTTATAAAAATTTTTAATTAGAGCTAAAGTTTTTATGGTTTTGGGATCCTTTAGTAGTAAAGTCAAGTAGGAGAGCAGGAGTGCCAGGGAAGTGATCTGATAATGGCACAAGATTCATAAACTTGACTGTTGCTTTCTACTCTTAGTTCATCCATTGACTCATCACATAGTCTAGAGGGAGTCTCTTTCTCCTCTTGGCCCTGCTGGAATATCTCTTTCCCTTGACCATAAGGTTGAACACTTCAAGGTTCAACAAGTGCATAATATGCCCAGTAAGAAAGAATACAAAAGTGTCTGCAGATAGTCTGATTCTTACTCAATTGTGCTAGGGAGCAAACTACAGGTGACATTTTGTTTACATTAGTTACCACATGATCCAGCATTTTACTTGTAGGTATGTACCCCATATGAATTGAAAACATATGTTTATGCAAAAACATGTATATGATTATTCTTAGTTGTATTATTCATACTAGCCAAAAAGTGAAAATAACCCTAAGATGTTTAATTTCATGTGTCAACTTGGCTAGGGTATGGTGCCCACTTGTTTGGTCAAGTAGCAATTTAGATGTACTGTGAAGGTATTTTTTTTTTTTAGATGTAATTAACGTCTAAACCAGTAGATCTTGACTAAAACAGATTACCCTACATAAGGTGTGTGGGCCTCATTTAATCAACTGAAGGCCTTAGGAGTCTGCCTTCAGACTGCAACATAGAAATTCTACCTGTTTCTCTGAATGACTACTGGACCAAATGTATTTAACAGATATATTCAGAACATTCCATCTTAATACAGCAGAATACATATTTTTTAGGTGTATATACAACATTCTCTGGAGTCGATCACATGTTAGGCCACAAAACAAGCCTCAACAAATTCAAAAATACTGAAGTCATACCATGCATCTTTTCTGACCACAATGCTATAAAATAAGAAATCCAGCACAAGTAAAAATCTGGAAAGACCACACATACGTGGAGGTTAAAGAACATGCCACTAAACAATGAAGGGATCAACCAAGAAATCAAAGAAGAAATAAAAAATTACATGGAAACAAGTGCAAATGAAAACACAATGGTTCAAAATCTTTGGGATGTAGCAAAAGCAGTTCTAAGAGGAAAGTTTATAGCCCTACAGGCCTATCTCAAGAAGCAAGAAAAATCTCAAATATACAACCAAACCTTACACCTAAAGGAGCTAGAAAAAGAACAACAAGTGAAACCTAAAACTAGTAGAAGAAAGAAAATAATAAAGATTAGGGCAGAAATAAATGATATAGAAACTAAAAAAACAATAGAACAGATCAATGACACCAGGAGCTGTTTCTTTGAAAAGATCAACAAAATTGGTAAACCTCTTGCCAGACTCATCAGAAGAGATAGAGAGAGAGAAAGAGAACTCAAATAATCACCAATAATCACCATAATCACCAATGAAAGAGGAGGAAAAACCAACTGAAACCACAGAAATACAAATAATTGTAAGAGAATATTACAAAAAATTATATGCCAACAAATTGGACAACCTAGAAGAAAGGGATAAATTCCTAGAAACATATAATCTACCAGAACAGAAGCAGGAAGAAATAAAAAATTTGAACAGATCAATAACCAGCAATGAAACTAAATCAATAATCAAAAATCTCCCAACAAATAAAAGTCTAGGAGGAGACAGCTTCACAAGTGAATTCTACCAAACATTTAAGAAAGAGTTAATACCTTTTCTTTTCAAACTATTCCAAAAAATAGAAGAGGAAGGAAAATTTCCAAATTCATTCTATGAAGCCAGCATTACCCTGATACCAAAACCAGATAAAGATACCACAGAAAAAGAGAACTATAGACCAATATCTCTGATCAAGATAGATGCAAAAATCCTCAACAATACCAGCAAACTGCATTCAACAATATGTTAAAAGAACCATTCACCACAATCCAGTGAAATTTACTCCTGGGATGCCAGGCTGATTCAATATTTGCAAATAAATCAATGTGATACATCATATCAATACACAAAAGGATAAAAACCATATGACCATTTCAATAGAGGCAGAAAAAGCAGTTGACAAAGTATGACATCTATTCATGACAAAAAAAAAACCTCAACAAAGTAGGTTTAGAGAGAATATACCTCAACATCATAAAGGCCTTATAGAAAAACCCATAGCCAGGGCGCCTGGGTGGCTCAGTGGTTTAAGCCGCTGCCTTTGACTTGAGTCATGATCTCAGGGTCCTGGGATCAAGTCCTGCATTGGGCTCTCTGCTCTGCAGGGAGCCTGCTTCGCTCTCACTCTCTCTGCCTGCCTCTCTGCCTACTTGTGATCTCTCTCTGTCAAATAAATAAATAAAATCTTTTTTAAAAAATTAAAAAGCATAAAGAAAAACCCATAGCCAACATCATCCTCAATGGAGAAAAACTGAGAGCTTTCCCCCTAAGGTCAGGAATAAGTCAAGAATGTCCATTCTCACTACTTCAATTCAACACAGTGCTGGAAGTCCTAGCCACAACAATCAGACAAAAAGAGAAATAAAAGTCATCCAGATTGGTAAGGAAGAAGTCAAACTTTCACTATTTGCAGATGACATGATACTACATATAGAAAACCCAAAAGACTCCACCCCAAAACTGCTAGAACTGATAAAGGAATTCAGTAACGTGGCAGAATACAAAATCAATGTACAAAAATCTGTTGCATTCTTATCCATTGACAATGAAACAGCAGAAAGAGAAATCAAGCAAACAATTCAATTTAAAATTGCACCAAAAATAATAAAACACCTAGCCAAAGTGGTGAAAGACCTGTACTCTGAAAACTATAAAACACCGATGAAAGAAATTGAAGATGACACAAAGAAATGGAAAGACATTCCATGTTCATGGATTAGAAGGACAAATATTGTTAAAGTGTCTACACTACCCAAGTAATCTACGGTTAAAAGCAACCTTATCAGAATACCAACAGCATTTTCCACAAAAGTAGAACAAATAATCCTAAAATTTGTGTGGAACCACAAAAGACTCTGAATACCCAAAGCAACCTTGAAAAAGAAAAGGAAGGCTGGAGGCATCATAATTCCAGACTTCAAGTTATATTACAAAGCTGTGGTGATCAAAAAAATATGGTACTGGTACCAAAAAAGATTCATAGATCAATAGAAAAGAATAGGAAACCCAGAGATAAACCCACACTTATATGACCAATTCATCTATGACAAAGGGGAAAGAATATTCAATGGGAAGAAGTCTCTTCAACAAATGGTATTGGGAAAACTGAACAGCTACATGCAAAAGAATGAAACTGGACCACTTTCTTACACTATATACAAAAACAAACTCTAAATGGATTAAAGACCTAAATGTGAGACCTGAAACCATAAAAATCCCAGAAGAGTGCACTGGCAGTAATTTCTCCAACATCAGCTATAGCTACTTTTGTTTAGATATGTCTTCTGAAGCAAGGGAAATAAATGCAAAAATAAACTATTGGGACTACATCAAGTAAAAAGCTTCTACTCAGCGAAGGAAATAATCAAAACTAAAAGGCATCCTATTGAATAGGAGAACATAATTGCAAATGACAGATACAATAAAGGGTTAATATCTATAAAATAAAGTAATATAAAAAGAATTGATACAGCTTAACACCCAAAAAGCAAATAATCCAGTTAAAAAATCAGTGGAAGACATGAACAGACATTTCTCCAAAGAAGACATCAAGATGGCCAACAGATATGAAAAGATGCTCAGCATCACTCATCATCAGGGAAATACAAATCAAAACTACAATGAGATATTACCTCAAAGTATACTTGTCAGAATGGCTAAAATAAAAATGTAAGAAATAAGTGTTTGCAAAGATGTGGAGAAATAGGAACCTTCATGCACTGTTGGTGGGAATGCAAACTGGTACGTCCACTGTAGAAAAAAGTATGGAGGTTCCTCAAAATGTTAAAAATTGAAGTACCCTATGATCCAGCAGTTACACTACTAGGTATTTACCCCCCCAAAATATAAAGACACTAATTCAAAGGGATACATGCACCCCTGTGTTTATTGCAGCATTATTTACTATAGCCAAATTATGGTAGCAGCCCAAATATCCATCAATAGATTAATGGATAAAGAAGATGTGGTATACATACACAATGGAATATGATTCAGCCATGAAAAAGAATGAAGTCTTGCCATTTGCAATAACATGGATGGAGCTAGGGAATATAATGCTAAGAGAAATAAATTAGAGAAAGACAAATACATGATATCACTCAAATGTGGCATTTAAAAAACAAAACAAATAAGAAAAGAAAAAAAATGAGGGAGACAAACCAAGAAACTTAACTATAGAGAATAAACTGATGGTTACCAGAGGGGAGGTGGGTGGGGGGATGGGTGAGGTAGGTGATGGGGATTAAGGAGTATACTTATGATGATGAGCACTGAGTAATGTATAGAATTGCTGAATCACTATATTGTACACCTGAAACTAATATAACAATGTATGTTAACAATACTGGAATTAAAATTAAAAATTTAATTAAAAAAAGTTCTGCCTGTGTGCAGTCTTTGTACTCAGGACTGCAACATCACTCTTTCCTGAATTGGCCTGCCCTGCAAACCAGCCTTCATAATTGTGTGAGCCAATTCCTCAAACTATTTCCCCTCCCTATATTCCCTCCTTGTTCTGTTCCTCTGGAGAACCCTAATACAAACCCTGATGTCCATAAACTGATGAATGGGTAAACAAAATGTGATATATCCCCACAATGGAATATTATTCACCATAAAAAGAAATGAAATGCTAATACATGCTACAATGTGGATGAATTTTGATAACATTATGCTAAGTGAAAGAAGCCAGACATTACAAAAGGCCATATATTGTAATGGTTCCATTTATATGAAATGTCCAGAATAGATAAATCCAGAGAGATGGAAAGTGGATTAGTGGTTGGCTAGGGCTCTGGTGGGGGGATGGGGGAGAGGAATTGGTAGTGAGGGCTAAACGTGTATGTGGTTTCTTCTGGGGGTGATGAAGATGTTCTAGAATTAGGTAACGGTAATGGCTTCATAGCTTTGTACTAAAAACACTGAATTGTACCCTTTAAATGGGTGAATTGTATGGTATGTGAATTATATCTCAATATAACCATTATTTTAAACATGATAAGACTTAAGATAAAAAAATAAATAAAATTAACAAGACTTAAGATTAAAAAAAAAATTCTGTCTCCTATTCCTCCCCTCTACTGGGCAATGTATGTAGAGCTTGCCATCTTCCTGACAACACCCATCATCCCCAGATTTCATGCTGCATTTTGCAATAGCCCTTCAATGCTAATTTAGATGATCATTTAAACCAGATTTTTAAAAACAAAAATGCTAGGGATAAGGGTTGCAGAGAACTCACTTGTGCTTTGACTCCAGGCCCCTATCCTACCTATTGATGATCCTGATGAAGGAGTGGCTCAGAAGAGGACAGGAAAAATTCTTCATCCTCAGGTTGCTTTACAATGAAAAGAGAAGGTCCAGAGGCTGCATAACTGATTTTGCATAAGATATCTTTTAACTATTCTAACGGTTCAAATTGAGCATTCTGCAGAAGGAAGCCATTCTTCCATCCTAGCTAATGATTCTCTGGACATTGCCTTTCACCTCCCACCAGCTAGTGTTCCATGACGACTACCAGCCACATGCTGCACTTCCTTGCTTCTTCCTATCCTCTTCCCTCATGCATACCAGCTACCTCTTATAAGTCAGCTCTGGCGGCAGCGGCTTTGAAAGCTTAAACCTATTCTGGAGCTTTACATGGTTCAGTGGAGTTCCAAATGCTAATAAAGATGCCAAGAGCTTTTAGTATATGTGCTGCCGAAGCGAGCACGCCAAGAGCTTTTAAACTCATTCTCTGTTCCTGCTGAGTTTGGAGTTTGAGGTGTTGCAGAGGAGAGTCAAATCTTGGGTCTCCCTTTCCTGCAGAACTTTGGTTCTGCAAGAAGAAGAAATGGGCCCTGAATGCTATCTAGTATTCAAGGGGCAGCCTAGGGATACCATCACAGTTAACCATTCTTTGGAAGATGAGTCGTCTTTTGTTTGTTAAGATTTTTAAAATTTATTTATTTAGAGAGAAAGAGAGTGAGCAAGCACGGGAGGAGGTAAATGGGGGGGGGTGCGGGGGGAGGGACAGGGAAAGCATTTCAAGCAGATTCTGTACTGCTGAGCCCAGATCCCAACTCAGGATTTGATCTCAAGACCCTGAGATCATGACCTGAGCCAAAATCAAGAGTCAGATGCTTGACCAACTGAGCTACCCAGGCACCCCGGGAGATGAGTGGTCTTAATGGGTTAGGGGTTCCCAGGTCCTCAGTAGTCTCATGCCTGTCAACATTTCCAGTGTCTCTTCTCTTAAGAAGAGTGAAGGGCTGAAGTCTAGAGATTGCCTGAAAGAGGAAAGAGAGTTGGACAGAAACAGGACAAATTCTCAGTTTCTCCCAGCAGGGCAAAAGGAACAGGGAAATAAGAGACCAGAGGATTTAGTGACCTAAAGTGCCAGAGAGTCCTAGGGCTGAAGATAGAGAAGCTAGTGTGTGAGGGGGATCAGATGGCAGGAAACTTACAGGTCTGTATCAGCCATGGAGGAGTCCAAAAAAAAAAAAAAAGAAGTCTAACAGTAGGGGCTCTGCCTTTAAGGAGTTTATGGCAATGTAGTTGTGGAATAAAAAATAATACATTTGCAATGATTTGTAATTTGGTGTTAAGCCATGGTGTTGACAAAACAAAGTGCTGTAGGAACTTGGAGAAAGGACATATGTAGGCTGGCATCCTCTGTGAGCTGAATGGCTGACTGAGAAAGCGGGTCTTCATGCCCCAGAACGTTATGCCCCAGCTACAGTGGCTATAGCTTTTCTAGAGATGAGTGTGCCCCAGTCTTGCATAGTTTCCTGGAGGAAGTGTGGGGGAGGAAGCTTCATTATCATCACCATTTTTAAAATCATTACTGTCATCACCAAGAACCACAATAAACATTAATCAAGCATCCCTCTGAGTCTACACTTCTGTTGGGTTGGCAGGGCAAACACAGAAAGAGTTGAAGGACTAGTGCAAGACAGAGAGTGCCAATAGCACAAAGACAGAGGGAAAAGTGAGGGTTGGGGAGGTGAAAGAAGGATTCTTGGAGGAGGTAGTACTTGAGCTGACCCTTAAAGGAAAAGTCAGGGTTTGGCCTAATGGGGAAAAGAGTGAAGGCCCCTGTAAATGACCTCAACAAGACACAGAGATGGAAGCGAGCAAGGCAAGTATAATAAATGAGAAAGTTTGCTGGACTGGAGCAAAAGGTTTGTGGTAGGGTACCATGGTTGATGATATTGGTGAGGGAAGTAGTGTGGTGATTACAGAAAGGCATTGATGGCATCCAGAGGGAGCTGTTTAGGAACAAAGTAGGAAGGCCTTGTAGATTTGTGTATTTGGGGTGTGCTGCGGACACAGAGAAGGAAGAAAGGCTAAAAGAATTGGGATTTTTAGATTCTTCCTAGCTTCAGTCTCCCATGTGAAGGTGCCCAATTTATCCCATCTCAGCAAACAAGAGAAGTTTGTCCCCCTACTTAAGATCCATCTTGAGAACATGTTCCTAAGAAGCCCTCAGAAGTTGTTCATCCTACACTGTTGGTGGAGAACGCTGTGCCTGTTGGAAAGCAGCAACCAATTAACACTATGTGTGAAGTGTTTTTAGATAGTGTTGGCCTGCCTTGTGCAAAGGAAATGAGGAAGGATCAGCCTGCTAACCCAGCTAAACCAGGTACCAGCAGGGGGATGGGTGCAGACCAAGATAGCATGCCTGCTTTAAAGGCAACAACCTTTAGAAGTTGATTTGTCCCTGAATCAGCCCTGGGGAAAGGAGGCAGCAATTGCAGGAATCTTAAAAATCAACACAATGACAAAACCAAGTCTTTCTCTTGGCCATCATTTTGGTGGCTGCTAGTTGGCCACTCCTCACATATTCTTTTTACTGGCTTCCTGCAGCAAAAGGAGATTGGCACAGGCTCTGCTACATTTATATTATTACCAGGAGGCAGATGTTTTCTCTGTTTCTCTGGGGTTTAGAATTATGCAAATGAAGGCATGAAAACAAAAGCTCAGTGAGATGGGGGAGGATTGATCTTAAGAATCCTGGCAATTTTCTGAGCTCTTTAAGTCACCCCTCACAGTTTTTACTAACAGCTCTCTTGGCTCCTCTCCAGTCTATTTAGAATTTGGCACCTCTTCAGAACCTCCCAGTCAAAGACCTGAAAGTTCATTCTAAAGCCCCTATCCCGGCCTTATTTTGCAAGTGGGGAAATCAAGGCATATAATAGGAATTTTCAATGCTGACCTTGAGTCTTGACACCCCCCACCCCTTGCCTTTCTATCTTAACCTCTCCTGCACACAGTCTTGTTTGGAAAGGAAGCTATGGCCCAGTTGCCTCTCAGGTCTCCTCTGCCCGCACCCAACCCCGATGGTATCTGGAGGGCAACAGGACCTAGCGCAGTTCAACCCTGAGGCCGAGAGAGAGACAGAGAGAGAGGGAGAGAGGGACAGAGAGAGAGAGAGAGAGAGAGAGAGAGAGAGAGAGAGAGACCTGCCTAACCGCGTGGGTTGAGCAAGTGTGCGAGCTAGCTAGTTCGCGAGGGCGGAGTGGAAGTGGGCGTCTGCTGCTTTGGGGAAATAGGAAAGCTGCGGCTCCGTCTGGGATCCGGGGGTCGTGGTGAGAAGCGGTTCCGAAGGCTAGCCCAAGCCCCTTTTTCTCTCGCGCCTCTCCACCCGGAGCATCCTTGGGCTGCCGGCCCTGGCACTCGCAGGCTAGTTTTGTTTGGCCCCAGTCGTCCCTCCCATTCCGCCCGCCCCCGCCTTCAGTGCCTCAGTTCCCTAAGCCACGACTTCCCGCAGCTGGAACTGCAGGCCAGGGAGGACCCCAGCAGTCGACGGCGTCCAAGAGTCTGACGACATCTGCTTTTGCCCTCCCGGGCTGGCGCCCCGCACGTCGTGCTTCTTGCTAGCAAAGTTTCTCTGTGGAAAAGAAGCCTCTTTAGCTTTCTTCGGATCCTGTAGCGCGCGAGCTTGGCTTCTCTCCCCTTGAGACTGCGCTCCGGACCGGGGTGGTGCCTTTGCTCCAGCCCCTTGCTCCAGCAGCTAGCACCCCCCTTCGGCCCCCTCCCTCGGCACCCCGCCTGCCCCGGCAGGCTGCCTTGGGGGCGGAGCTTGGGAAATCTGTGGAGCCAGCTGGAGAGTCTTCGACTCCGCTCGGGTCCCGAGAAAGCAGCGGCGAGGGTGAGCTGATAGCCACAGCCTAAGGATAGCTTAGGGCACCTAAGCACTGAAATGAGCCCCCGAAGGGACGCTCTGGCTGTACCCCCTCTTCTGCCCTGGTTCAGTTCTCGGCAGGTTTGAGACGGCGTACTGGTGGTCAGAACTCCTCGAGAGGTGCTGCTAAGTGTTTGTGCCCCGACAGAGTGGCTACCCCGACTCCCTGCGGGGTTGCGAAAGGAGAAGGAGCCAAGGAGACAGCTGTCCCCAAGTTTTTTTCACGTGCCTGGAACTGGACTCCGGACTGGGCGCTAAAATGCTTGCTTTCGCCCTGTCCAGGTTTCATAGCATGTCTGTTGACAATTGGAAGCCTGGGCCAATGAAGAGTCAAGTTCAAAGTGGTACTCCTGGGTTCTCCATCCCATACTCCAACAAATGTAACATGAAACTAGAGAGAGGGTTCTTCTGGTCTAACTAGCAGATCTCCATTCTGGAACTGTCCTTGACCGCTCTCTTAGATACTTGGACTGCAGTGGCTCCAGGGTTCTCTTGAGTGGGGGTGGGGCTTGCTCTGAAGACCAGACTACAACACTCAGAACCTCGACAATGGACCGAGTTTATGAAATTCCTGAGGAGTCCAATGCGGATCCAATTTCATCTCTGGAGGAAGATGTCATCCGTGGGGCCAACCCGCGATTTACCTTCCCATTTGGCATCCTCTTCTCCACCTTTTTGTACTGTGGGGAGGCTGCATCTACCTTGTACCTGGTTAGAATCTATCGAAAGAATAGCGAAACCTACTGGATGGCATACACTTTATCCTTCTTTATGTTTTCATCCATTATGGTCCAGTTGACCCTCATCTTTGTTCACAGAGATCTGGCCAAAGACAAGCCGCTATCATTATTTATGCATCTAATCCTCTTGGGACCTGTTATCAGGTGAGCAATTTTTAATTTCTACCCCTTTCCCATGTTTGTGCAGAGAAAGATGAAGCCAATATTTACAAGACTGGTACTGTGCCTCTAATCAATTCTCCCATTCCCTCCCACTCTTGGCTTCCCTGCCCTGCCTACCATCCAAAAAATCTTATCTGAAACCTTAAGTGCCACCACAGTGAACATGTGGTGTGTACTTGTATTCCAAAGCCATGCATGGTACCATTGATAAGACTTCATTAGACAGTGTTTGCTATTTGGATTTGAGTTGTGAAAATTGGTATGGGACCAGCTAATGTGGTTAGCCTGTGCACACAGGCCATAGCTTCAGAGTGTATTATTTTAACTCTGCCTTTTAGACACTGTATAAACTGTATCTCACATTCAATTTCTTTATCCTGATCTGCTGGAGCTGGTGGTCGTGGCGCTTTCAAATTTTCCAGAGTTATTTGACATTTGGAAAATATTTTCAGTTCTTTTTGGTCATGTAGTACCCAAGCAATTGTCGTTTTTTTTTTTTTTTTCTTCTGTTGGTTCATCAGTCTCCTGTTTGTCTCTTTGTATCTTTCTCTTATAAAGGTACGTGGTTAGAGGAGGCAAAGGAAGATAGGCCATCTCTCCATCTGAATGCTGTAACTCATTGTAGTAGTATCCAGTCTTTCTATTCAGATTGCCTTGAAGGGATGAGAACGTGCCTTATCTTAGGGAGACAGGCATCTGTGTCGGCTGTCTCATCTGGATACTATGGGATTTTCAAGTTAGGGAGATATTGCAAAACTTAATGAAGTCAGGAGGAAAGAATGGACCAAGTTTGTCTTGACTGCAATCAGCTGAAGAATATGTGTCAGAGTGTTGATGTTGTAATTGCAGTGGGAAGATGTTTCATCCTTAGAGAACTAAATGCAATTTGAAACTGTTCAAGGATGGAACTCCCCTGCCTTAAAAAAAATTGTTTTTATCAATATATGCTCAAACAAGGAGGGATTGGTCAGGCTCCATTAGAGAAAACAGTAGCCTGAAATTCCAGTGACCTGGAGTTTGGTCCTCCCTCTGTCATTGACTAGTTGCATGGTTCTGATGAAATCTCTGAAGACGTTTTGGACCCCAGTTTCTTCATGTGCATGATAAATGGGTTGGGTTAGATCATGGGTCTCAAATGCAAACACTTAAACGGGCCAGGCAGGTCTCATATATGAGTGAAGCAGGCCAAGTACAAGAAAATCAGCAGCTTCGTGTGTGATGATAAATGAAAATGAAGTCTTTGGGCACCTGGGTGGCTCAGTGGGTTAAAGCCTCTGCCTTCAGCTCAGGTCATGGTCCCAGGGTCCTGGGATCGAGCCCCACATCGGGCTCTCTGTTCAGCAGGGAACCGCTTCCCCCCTCTCTCTGTCTGTCTTTCTGCCTACTTGTGATCTCTGTCAAATAAATAAATAAAATATTTTTAAAAAATGAAAATGAAGTCTTAGTGTTAGAGGAATGATGGAGAGTAGTAAATAGTGTGGCAAGCTGGAGTCTACAGGATTTGCCTAAAAGAGGCAGCTACTCTGTAATTCCATCCCTATCGTTTCACTGTTGCAATCCAGACGCAATACAGCCAGATGCCCTAACTTTTCAAGAGAACCTTCCACGACAGGATTTTATATGAAATATCAGTTTGAGTTTTGGCAGCTTGATTGACAAAATAGCACAGTATAGACCAAACAAACCACAGCTGTTGGTCAGATGTGACTCAGCTGGCCTATATGTAACCTTTGTACTAGGCAATCTAAAGCTCCTTTCCAATTCTAAATCTTTGAAGTTAAGCTATAAAACAAAGACCTCATCTTGAACTTGGAACCAAGAAATTTAGAGATATTGGAGCACCTGGATGGCTTAGTTGGTGTGGATTTCGGCTCAGGTTATGATCTCAGGGTCCTGAGATTGGGCCCACGTGGGGCTCCATGCTGGGTGTAGAGCCTGCTTAAGATTCTCTCTCTTTCTCCCCTCCCTTTCCCCCTCCCCACCCCGTGCATGTACACGCTGTCACTCATGCTCTCTCTCTAGAAAAAGAGAAAACCCCACAAATTAAGAGATGTCACCAGAGGTACAAGGAAAACATTCTTTAATCAGCCTCTTCCAATGCGATATACTGAGTTAACAGATCAAGCGCACTCAAAGTGCAAATTTCAGCAGGTACTGCCCCAGTCCAGAGTTTAGACTTCCCTCCTTTGCTTTGTGGCTTCCCAAGCCATCTTTAATTTGGCCCCACCATATGGAGTATTGAGTACTGCATTTCATTTTTGTTATTTAGCTTCCACTAGAAATGATTGGAAAGCATTTATAATAGCCTGACAGCAGGGAAGAAATAATTAAAAGCTCATATATTATATCCTTGATATGCTTATGTTCAAGGCAAATTACTTTATGGGCAGGTAGGAACTTGATTAGTGCTATTAGGCATATGAAGGTGTTTGGAGGATCTGGCTCCCTTATATGAAATGCAAACTACTTCTGAAAATGAAAATGTACTCTAATTTACTGAGGTTTATAACCAAAGCGAACACTCTTACTTAAACCAGTAAATAGCCTTTAGAAGCATAAACAGAATGCTTCCTGCCAATACCTCCCCCTGTATTTTCTTCAGCAATAGCACTGATGGGCCTGGGTTAAAATCTAAAATCTTAATTGGAAACACACTTGGCTTTTTAAATTCCCTGTTCTCTCCTCCTCCCACCTTTTCCTTTCCCAGGTTTTAGAGTTTGAAATGTCCACTTCTAGGGAGAAACTCCATGCTTCAGACTGGCCCCTATGTCCTAGTCTCAGAGGGATCCTGTGGAGAATGACAGCCAGCACATGTCCAAACCTTCCTATTGGGAGCCAAAGGCCTAAAAAGCACATAAACCTCTGAGCTTGTCTTTAGCCTATTTTTCCATTAAATTACATTGCCATTATTATTATCCTCTCCTCCCATCGTTTCTCACCCTATAATCTTTTCTTCCTTCTTACTCTTTCATTTACTCAGAAAATATTTATCAAATACCCAAGATGAATACAACCCATGCCCTCAAGCAGGAAAGATGGCTTAATTTTCCACCACAGCTCTTCTTTCTTATTATAATAGTCCACAGTTTCCATTCATTTAAGGGTAGTGGAGGAAGTGGTAACTCAGGTGTTCCAAAACAAAATGTTCTGGTTGCTTCTCCTCTAGTCACCACATCAGAACTGTTTACAGGCTTCTGATGTATGTGGGAGAGATACAGCAAGAAATGGGGTCTTACCACTATTTCAAGTTTGGTAGGCTTGCATAAGGCTGTTTTCCTCTTTGTAAAGAAAGAAGGAAGTTTCAAAGGCTCTTGGCCCCAAACTGATGAAGAGACCCCAAAAATAACCTTTAGAGATATCTTTTGATGTTCCCTGGGTATGTAGCACATTCAGTTCTGAGTTGACAAGTCTTTAAGTACCTTGGTGATTGAATGGCATTACTGTATAGATGTGAGGGTTTTTTAAAAAATATTTTATTTATTTATTTGACAGAGAGAGAGGTCACAAGTAGGCAGAGAGGCAGGCAGAGAGAGAGAGGGAGAAACAGGCTCCCCACTGAGCAGAGAGCCCGATGCAGGGCTTGATCCCAGGACCCTGAGACCATGACCTGAGCCGAAGGCAGAGACTTAAGACACTGAGCCACCCAGGCGCCCCTAGATGTGAGGTTTTTTCCTAGCTCCCCTCCAAGACATTTTGGCAAGACGATTATAGTTGTGGGCCTTGTCTTGAAAAAAGCCGAACTCAAAAACCCCAAGTATGAAGCTGAATGCTTTCCATAAAGAGTGCTTTACCTTAGGAACTTGAGGTGTTATGAAAACCAGGGCCTTAAGAACCGTCATCATTTTCTCTCAGCACATTATTTACATATCTTTGTGTTCAAGGTGCCTTTCTACCACAGGCCTATTCTTAAGGAGACAAAGCAATTCCTTAAATTCTCAAAGAAACACTGAAATGGTGTTCTCAGGTCAGTAGATAACCAGCCAAACAAAAAAGGATTTAGACTCAACTTGTGGAAGGAATGACAACTCTTTGACTCATGAGGAATGAGTAGAATGGGAATTAAGGAATGGCAAAAAGCAGCACAACTCTCTGAATTGTATTATTATCTGCCCCACCCCCCACGCCCCCAATACAACCTTTCTTCCCAGGACAGTTTTAGTTAAGTACCCATGATGCTTTACCTCTGCAGATGTTTGGAGGCCATGATTAAGTACCTCACACTGTGGAAGAAAGAGGGGCAGGAGGAGCCCTATGTCAGCCTCACCCGAAAGAAGATGCTAATAAATGGCGAGGAAGTCCTGATAGAATGGGAGGTGGGCCACTCCATCCGGACCCTGGCTATGCACCGCAATGCCTACAAACGTATGTCACAGATCCAAGCCTTCCTGGGCTCAGTGCCCCAGCTGACCTATCAGCTCTATGTGACCCTGATCTCTACAGAGGTCCCCCTGGGTAGAGGTGAGTGGGGCCAGGAGAGGGGAATCAAGGGTCTTAGAAATACAGACCTCAACTGTCCAATACACCGGCCATCAGCTTCAAGGGGCTATTTATATTAAAATGAAACATGAAATAAAAAATTTACTTCCTCAGTTGTACTAGCCACGTTTCAAGTGTTCAGTAGCCATGTGTGCTTAGTGGTTACTGTATTAGATAGCACTGGTAGATAGTCAAAGAACGTGGGGAGCCAGACATCTTAGGCCTGCCAGATTTATTTAATGGGGGTAAACTATTTAAGCCTTAAAGTGCCACAGATAAGCCCTCTCTGGGCCCAGAAACACATGGTAATGTTAGCAGTCCATAGGACACTTTCCCTAGCCCAGAGTGTTTAAATTATACTGAGGGTTTTTTGTTTGTTTGTTTGTTTTGGTTTAGGGATGGCCATCTTTTCAGAAGAGATTCCCAAATATTACTGATCATGAGAAAGCATATTACTGGGTGAAAACTTCTTCTTAAAAAAATTACATCTTCACGGGACACCTGGGTGGCTCAGTCGTGAGTCATGAGACTCACTCTCAGTGGTACTGAGAGTAACACTCAGATGTGGCACTCAGTCTGCCTTCTGCTCAGGTCATGATCCCAGGGTCCTGGGATCCAGCCCTGCATCGGGGCTCCCTGCTCAGCGGGAAGCCTGCATCTCCCTCTCCCAGTCCCCCTGCTTGTGTTCCCTCTCTCGCTATCTCTCTCTCTCTCTGCCAAATAAGTAAACAAAATCTTTTTTTTTTTAATTACATCTACTCAGACCTGAATCAATCTGAGTGTGGGGAGGCCAGGAATCTGTATTTCTTAAAAAATGCCCCAGCTAGGGTTAGGGTTAGAACACTGTTATGCTGTAAATAAGCAAATAAAAAGAAATAAATTAATTAAAAAAAAAAAGAATATCCAAGATAATTGAGAAAACCACCAAGGGCTACTAATTCTAACCAGAAAGCAAAATACAGGGTTGTTTCTGTCACAGGAATTGACAAGAACAGGAATTGCATGGAAGTGAGAATTGAAAAACAGAACAATGCCACTGTGAGAATTTAGGTTTTTTGCTAGCAGGACACTGCTTTCCCTTTGTTTTAGTAGTCAAAATTCTCTGGGGTCCTGGATAATTAAATAAAAACCGCGTTACTGGAAAAAAAAAAAAATGCCCCAGCTAGGGGCGCCTGGGTGGTTCAGTGTTAACCCACTGAAGCCTCTGCCTTCGGCTCAGGTCATGATCCCGGGGTCCTGGGATTGAGCCCCACATTGGGCTCTCTGCTCCGCAAGGAGCCTGCTTCTCCCTCTCTCTCTCTGCCTGCATCTCTGCCTACTTGTGATCTCTGTCTGTCAAATAAAGAAATAAAATCTTAAAAAAATGCCCCAGTTGAGTCTGATCAGCCACATTTGGGAACCAATGATTTAATAACTTCTCCCAACTCCCATGGGGAGAAAGAAATGTAGGTGTGGAACGAATACAGATGAGAATGAGGCTTGGTCCCAGTTCTGACCTTCTGTGTGATTTTTGGAGGAAGTTACCTAAGAGGTCACAGTCTTAATTTCCCACTTGTAAAAGATGGATCCTTAGATGAGTAAGACCTCTAGGAGAGGAGGAAATGTGAGTCATGTTTTCAAAGTCAAGATAAAGTACTGTTAATGAGTTTTAACAGCTCAACATTAGCTTCATCTACTTGGGCTGGAGCTGGTAGAGCTGTGGGTACAACTTTGAACCATTTCCTTCTTGTTAAATGGTGATCCTGCTTGCCAAAACCCCATGGCACAAATGAATGTAAGGAGGGCATTTGTCTCCTTTTCTCCTTTCCTCTACCAAGAATTGTTCATGAAATTGTTGGTCTTTATGCTTTTTATGTACCTAGGATTGACAGTAATGTGAAGAGAAAAGGAAATGATGATGATTTTCTTCCTGAGAATTTTGAAGGTCATCAAATCATCTAATTAAAATATGTATACTTTACAAAAGTAATGCATACACAAACCAATTGACCCACGAGTAATCGTATATGCATAGAAAATTTCTGGAAAGATATGTCAGAAATCATTTACCTCTGGGGAGTGAAAATGAGAAGTCTGTCGACTTTTACCTTTTACTTTATACCCTTCTGTATGGTTTGAAATGTATACGATTTAAAATTTTTGCTATGACCATGTGTTACTATTTTTGGTCCTTATTTTTTTAATTATAAAAATCAGACAGGGTTATGGTAAAGAATCAGAACCACACAGAACATATATCAAACATGAGATGTAATTTTACTTCCCAAAAGTAATCTCTCTGTTAACCATTCAGTATATATCTTTCCAGACTTTTTTTTTTACTATGTGAATATACATACGTTATATACGTATATGTATTTTTGACAAATGGGCTGTATTAAACATTCTGTTCAATGTCTTTTGCCAGTATATCTTTCTTTAATGGTAATTTATACATATATAATAATAAATGATAAATACATAATATATGTTTTTCTTATGTGAACTGGATCATTCTTTGTTATTTCTCTAATCTTCTGTTGGTAGGATTATAGTTTGTTTCTGATGTTTCCATTCAAGAAAGTTTTTTCTAATCACAAACTATACTCCAGTGAACATCTTTCTAAGTATCTGTGTCCCAGAATGAGACTTCATAGGATAAATTCTTAGCAATGGAAGTGCTGGGTGAAAGGATATGCATGTTTGGAATCTTATTAGTACTGCCAAATAGCCCTCCCAAAAGGTTGTTTGAATTTATATTCCTACCTGTAGTGTATGAATGTGCTTTTTCTTTATATATTAAACTAAATATTATTTAGTTGTATAATTATAAAATAACTGATTACATAAATAATTTGCTTTTAATTATGAAGCCACCTGAGCATCTTTTCATGTTTGGTTATTGTGTTCTTTAAATTGCTGATTTATAGTGGGTTGCCTTTTTCTTATTAATTTGCAGGAGCTGTTTTCTTATTCTGGTATTAATCCTTTCTCTGCTGTAGATAAGTGTGTATGTATACATTTGCGTGTTTTGCATGTGTATACATACACACATTTTAAATGGTCTCCTGGCTTTCTTAAGTATTAAATTTTTATGCATTTAAATTCTTTATTGCTTTTAGATCTTGTGCACGAAGGCCTTTCCCAATTCTTATCTGATAGGCAACTTAGCCTAATCTTCCAAATAGATGAATTTCCACAGTCAGTTTGTCAATTCCCCTACCAAAACACAAAACAAAGCAGGACAGCAACAACAAAACAAAAAGAAATTTCATTGAGACTGTGTATTGGGATTGCATTTAATTATTTAGGTTGTTTTGGATTTACATATTTACAGGATCAATCAGTTTCATATTAGAAGAGATGTATGTCTCCATTTCGTTAAATATTTTTACATCACTTTATTGAGGTATGATTAACAAAAACCTCTACCTATTTAACATATCCAACTTGATGAGTCTGGAAATAAGTATACATCCAGGAAATATCCCTAAAATCTATGCCATAAATGTGCAAGGCCTGGAGCAGGAAAGCCATACAACTTTATCGAAGTACATTAAAAAATATTTAATGAAATGTACTTTGATAAAGTTTATAGTTTTCTTGCTATTGGTTTTGCACATTTCTAGATATTAGTTGCTTTTTTTTTAATTTGACAGAGAGATCACAAGTAGGCAGAGAGGCAGGCAGAGGGAGAGAGGGTAGCAGACTCCCAGCTGAACTGGGAGTCTGACGTAGGACTCATTCAATCCCAGGACCCTGAGATCATGACCTGAGCCAAAGGCAGAGGCTTAAACCACTGAGCCACCCAGGCACCCCTAGGTATTAGTTTTTAAATCACCTGATTTCCTAAGTGTCAGCATAGTACCTAAGTAGGGGAGATGCGTGTACTACTCTTTTGGAAACGGGGAATGATGATGATGATGACAGGAGCTAGCAGATAGCATCTACTGTGTCCTGAATGTTTCTCTAAGCCTCTTACATGTAATTATTTAATTTAGTCTTTACAACAACCCTGTAATATAATTGTTACCCCCATTTAAAAAAAATTTATTTATTTATTTGAGAGAGAGAATATGAGAATGGGGGAGGGTCAGAGGGAGAAGCATACTCCCTGCCGAGCAGGGAGTCCAATGTGGTACTCGATCCTGGGACTCCAGGATCATGACCTGAGCCGAAGGCAGTCACTTAACCAACTGAGCCACCCAGGTGCCTGCTACCCCCTTTTTAGCAAATGAGGAAACAGAGGCACTGAGAGGTTAAGCAAATTCCCCCATGCTTTCATAGGTAATAATTGTCAAGGATGGGATTGGAATTCAGGATGCGTACCTGCAGAGCCATGTTTCTAACTGTATCACTATACAAAGGATGTAAGGGAAACTTTCTTCGAGGCCTTGTTTTCAACTCTTTGGTGATTTCTCCTATTAGAAACTTTCTGCCGGTACCATCTCTTAAAGTTTGGTAAACAGTTTTTGGGGTTAGGTTTCCTCATTTTCATCCACTATTCTGCCTTCTCCTTGCTACCCCTTTTTCTAATCTCTTTTTCTCTTGGAGGCCATCTGGATCAGCGTAGATGAGCAAAATCACTAACAGCATTATGATCTCTTACGGCATGAGTCTATTTGTAGGGAGACAGATGGAAGGTGTTTTTACATTTATTGGAAGCATCAGGCTTTCCTTTATTTCACTACTATCAATAAATGAGTTCTAATTTAAGGGACCGTGTCACCACACTTGGCTAGATGTATATATACTCTGATGCTCCTAACTAGGAGCATCAACTCTTAAGGATGGGACTAAGAGTGGTTTATAAAGCTAAGAGTACATCAAATCATTTTGTTGTATATCTTAAACTAATACAATATTATATGTCAATTATATTTCAACAAACATGGAAAAATAATAAATAAAAATAAGGCCAAGAGTAGACACTTCAAGAGAGTCTCTCTAGTCTTTGAGATTCCAGCACTCCACTTAGAGCTGAAAAGGATCTTGGAAAAAAACTTGTGCTTCTTTTTGGGTTTCCATGGGGGAAGTCTTCACTTTTCTTGCAAATTAAGTTGACATCTCTGTGGCTCCAGTTCCCTGGGACTAATATTTTTATGGGAACTGAAATTTCCAGCCTTTTTTTTTTTTGGATGAGTTACCCCCTCAGGCCTCTCACTCTTCTTGAGCATGGTAGATTTTTCTTAGTGATTGGTATCCTTTGATATAAAGGGATAAAAGAAAAGCAACACCATGCGATCTATAGTTGAGACATAGCATAGCTGATTACGGAGCAGCCTGACCATTCAGGGCCCCAACTCTATACAATGGCGCGGATGTTATGGGCTATGAAGTGGGGTTTTAAAAAATTTGTAAATCATTCTGGTTGAAGTTTGGAGATTCCTAAAATATAGCAAAGCGCCCGGGTGATAAATTTATATTGTTAGTGATTTATGTAAGCAATTCTAGAGTATCTCAGTGAATTGGGGAACCAAGGCACATAGATATTCAGTGACTTTCACAGAACTGAACCAAGGGCTTCTAATCGTAAATATTTCACGCTGCCTCTCTAAACTCAGAGTGCCTCATTAATGCCACAAACATTTATTGAGCACCTACTATATCCCAGGCAGTGTGTTAGGCTCCAGGGATACAGTATGGAACAAAATAGACATGGTCCTTTGTTGCCTTCATAGAATTTCCAGTATACATTCTGACACATTCTAGAAGTACATACAAGATTTGTTCCTTAAAGAAGATACATGTCAAAGAAGGGGCTTCTGTAACCAAAGGCATTACCTATGAATTTCCTAGGACTGGATTTTTTCAGAATTCCTTCTGCCTCCTTCACTGTTTGCTCAGAATCCTATTTCATGCAGTGGGTGCTGCCCTATCCCTTTATATGTGCTCTTCTTGTGTTAGTGACTTCTCAGTGCTAGTTCTGAGGTCCACTCTTCTTAAAAAGTTCATTTTGTGTGTTTATATGATTATTGAAGTATTACAATGTATGTTCCTTGTGGGAAACTTAGAAAATAGAGAAATGTAGAAAAAAAGATGTTAAAAACTGATATAATCCTCATCACAAAAAATATATTTTAGGTTATTTCTTTCCATTTTTTCCCCTGTGCATGCTGTGTGCTGTGCCAGCATAGCTATGTTCATACGTGAATTTGTTTGTAACTGGGCCCTCAAGCCTCACTTATCATCTCTCTGGACCTCCGGGTCTGAGTTCAGGCTTTGTTAACATAGTCTAATTGTCTATTTTTTCTGTTATTTTTTTCTTACAGTTGTGCTAATGGTTTTTTCCCTGATCTCTGTCACCTATGGGGCTACCCTCTGCAATATGTTGGCTATCCAGATCAAGTATGATGAATACAAGATTCGCCTTGGGCCATTAGAAGTCCTCTGCATCACCATTTGGAGGACATTGGAGATCACTTCCCGCCTCCTGATTCTGGTGCTCTTCTCAGCTACCTTGAAACTGAAAGCTGTGCCATTCTTACTGCTTAACTTCCTGATCATCCTCTTTGAGCCCTGGGTTAAGTTCTGGAGGAGTGGTGCCCAGATGCCCAATAATATTGAGAAAAATTTCAGCCGGGTCGGCACCCTGGTGGTGCTGATCTCCATCACCGTTCTATATGCGGGCATCAACTTCTCTTGCTGGTCAGCTTTGCAGCTGAAATTGGCAGACAGGGACCTTGTTGACAAAGGCCAGAACTGGGGGCATATGGGCCTGCACTATAGCGTGAGGTTCGTAGAGAACGTGGTCATGGTTTTGGTTTTTAACTTCTTTGGAGTGAAAGTGTTGCTGGATTACTGTCATTCCTTGATTGCTTTGCAGCTCATCATTGCTTATCTGATTTCCATTGGCTTCATGCTCCTTTTCTTCCAATACTTGCACCCATTGCGCTCACTCTTTACCCACAACGTAGTGGACTACCTCCACTGTGTCTGCTGTCGCCGGCACCTTCGGGGCAGGATTGAGAACTCGGAGCTACCCTGTGATGCCCAAGCAAGGCAAAGCATTGTCTGAGATTCTATCTTCTGAGTCCTTCGGGATAGGCTGGGGGTGGCCAAGAGCAACTTTGAAATTGAAGGAGAGGATGAGGCTCATAGGTGAGTACCCACCGGGACATTTTCTTGAAATTTCTGGTAAGCCTCTAAGAAGAAAGAGCAACTCCCAAATAGGTTTTATTTCTTTCAGACTGACTGCTATATTTGGAAACCCAGGGTAGCTAACAATATACCAAGAAGGTTCAGAGATACTGTGAACCGCTCCCCTCCCACCCAGGGCAGCTGTTTGGCTGCCCAAGGGGATAATTTACCTCCAAGCACCTTAATCTCTCTCTCGGTGTGATCTTGTTGCTCTGCTCGTTCACTCCAGGGCATTACTGAGCTTTCCTAGGGCTGGGATGAAGGCCCAGAATTCCACTAGAATATATATTGACTGATCAGAGATGTGACAATTTGTTGATAATGGGTACCTCCCAGGAAACTGGCTGATTAATGCGGACTTATAACTGTAAGCATGGCTGGGTTTTATTTTTTTTTAATTCCACTGAGAAACTCTGGTTTAAGAAGAAAACCCCCACTATTAAAAGGCTGCTCCCCAAACAAGTTAGTTTAGCATTAGGATTTTAGTAGTGATCATAGTAATCAAAGACCTCTCTTTTCAAGCAACCCTTCCTAGGCACACTCCCAGGAGGGAGTGTGGAGTAGGATTCCTTCAGGGCATAATCCAGAATGACTCTTTCTCAGGGATCTGCAGGGGCATCCAGTTTGTGGAATGGAGTGGTTGAGTAAAATCTCTCACTTCCTGCCTCCTTATCAGGAATTCCCTCTAAACTGATTTTTCTGTGCTCATGGCAGTTTACTACTTGAGATAGATTTCAGAGAAGCGGAGCTGTAATTGAAAATGTTTCTAATGTATGGAAGAAATGAAGATTGCTTTATGTCTCCTACTCTTCCGAGTATTTTGCAGGCTTGTTCCCCCTGGCCCCCGCAGGGGAGAGAGAAGGTAATAATAGTTGGTCTATTACCGTCCTGCTGTTTGAGGTTTGCGAGGCAGCTAATACTCCAAGGTAGAGTGAAGACAGATCACATTAACTCATCATTGGTACTGGTTTTTGACCACCGGGTTTTACTTTCTAATAAGGAAATGTTTATCAATCTTCTGCTCATTCCCACACTCCCAATGAATGAATGCATATCTTGCTTTCTCATGAATCTCATATCCGTGGGTATTTTGATGGGGATGTCAGCTCAGATGCCTCTAAGGTAACCAAGGAATTGAGGTTAGTATGGCCACTGCCTATTGGGACCTAGTATCCCAGCATTTACCTAATGCTTACCCTTTACAGACCAGGAAAGTAGAGAATTCCTAGCAGTATGTACTAATTGTTGCTGCCACAATGTTTTGAGAAATTGTGAAGGATCTGACCTAAAGTTTCTTGTCCCCAACCAGTTTTACTCATGAGATCATGTTAAGAGTTTATCTTTAGCCCTATCCCTTCCTCTTATCCAGGATCAGGAGTTTATGGTGGAAGAGCTCCCTCTTTCAAGTAGCAGGGCTGTTAGCCAGAATAGTCCTATTTCCTGGCATGTCTAGTGTGGTTTCCCATCTTTAACCACTGTTTGGGGGCCAAAAGGATTGAATCGTTAATTGGGGGGGAGAGCCAAGTGACTTGCTTTGGAGCGTGAATACTTTCTTTGTCAATCCAACTCCCTTATTTTATCTTTGATGGAGAGACTTAGTTAGGCTGGTGTCTGAAAACGCTCACACTCCTATCTTCTGACTATGTTATTTAAGGTGAATTTGAAAGAATCTATTAGGCCTCCAGAAGAACACGCTGTCTCTTTGGAATTCAAACAATAATTTCTCTCTACTGGTTAATATTCCCTTCTATTAAAATCAGAAGCAGCGTGGAACTGTAATTTGGCCCATAAAAGCCATGTGAGTCAACTACTTAAGGCACACACTAAGCCAAGCAGGCCAATTAGAGCTAGAGTGGAGATACACAGGGAAGAAACATGTGCCTTGGTACTAGACCAGGCGTATTTTTTCCCACATACCCTCCCCAGCCTCTGTGACTTAATATCTTTGGAATGCAGGGAGTTCAGGGTGAGGGGTGTGGGACAGCTTTCGGACCTAGAAAATCCTGCTGCCCTTACCCAAGGAGAAGAGAGTCTAGTGATACCTTATGCAAATGAATTCTCAGAACCTCCTGTATGTGGTGGCCTTTCTGTTCCACAGCAGTCTTCTAGATACACAGGAAAAGGAGAAATTTCAAAATATGGTGGATGGGCAAGGGAAGTGCTCCCATCTGCAAACACCTCTTTGACTACTTTCTTTTTACCCTTTGAAATCTTAAAGTGACACAGGGTAGTTGTGTAGAGGCCAGCCTTCCTGGGAGAGGAGGCAGAGATTGGGCCAGAAATGGGTCTTAGAAAAGGAAGGCAGAACCATGAAGTGTGGGGGGAAAGAGAGGTTGTTGTAGCCACAGTCCCCCCACCCCGCCCCCAACCCTGTTATTGGAAATTCCGTAGGCTAAGTACCTGGAAATGAACATATTAAGGAAACGTATCAATTAAACTCATAGTTGTCAATTTCATTTGTTCATTTGTTCCACAAACGTTTAAAGACTTTGGGGCCTAGAACTGGGAAGCACTCTAGGAGAATTAAATAATAGTTGATATTTATAAGCATTTACTATATGCCTGGCATATGCTTTATATGCATTATTTCACTCAGTTCTCAAAACAATCCCTTATAAGGTAGGTACTATTATCCCCCATTTTACAGATGAAGATTCTAAGGCATAGAACAGTGATGTGACCTGCCCAAAGTCACGGCTAGTTATCAGAGCCAGGATTCAGTCTTAGGCACTGAAGCTCCGGAGCTCACACTCTTCATCATGACATAAGCCTCTAAATCCTCTTAGGTCCTTTGTGGAGTTAGCTTAATATGTTAGTGATTCCAGGAATCTTTTCTGGGCTGTAATCAAGGGGCATCACTGGATTTACTCGAGAGAAAAAGGTCAAGTCCTAAAAGACCTGGGATGAAAATGGAGTATGTGTTCACCTGTATTTATAGGTTGATGTTACTTAATGTTCACATGTACTTATATTTAATGTTTACATGTACTTATGGGGGGAGAAGGTGGGGGAGAGTGGTAGATAGACACATTTCCTTTCTAGTTTCAGGATTTTGTCTCCTGTGTGTTCTTGAACACACAGCTTCCAGACCCTGTTCATGGGAATAAAACTGGAGGGAGCAGTTACTACCCAGGTTTGTAAGAATCTTCTCCCCCACCAACCCCCGAAACAACCAATCACAGCAGGGGAGTGCTGAAGCTGACTCTCTTATACTTCCTCTTAGCAAGACTGCCCTTACTCCTCTTGAGAAGCTGACTCCTGATTCTAAAGCAGGCCACAGGATAAGGATGTGGAAGAATAATGACCTTCCCCCAACTGTCACAGTCCTGAGAGCCCAAGTCAACATTCAGTGCTCTTTCAGCTAGCCTGCTCTTGCCTGCACCTCTCTAGGTCATGGTCCTCAGCATTCAGAGTTGATTGCTACTTCCAGGGTAAGGGTGGTGTGAGCAGCTGAAGGGTAGAACATTCACGGGGACATTCCATCTAAACCTGGGGAGTTCCAGGGTGCCTGGTTGGCTCAGTCCGTGGAGCCTGCAGTTCTTGATCTTGGGGATGTGTATTCGAGCCCCTTGTTGGGTGTAGAGATTACTTAAAAAGAAAATGTTAAAAAAACAAAACCCAAACCTGTGGAGTTCTGTTTCTGAAGAGTCCTTTAGTATAAAAGCAGAGGACTCTGGACCCTCCGAAATATTTACCTACCCAACAGTGGGGATCCTCATTCTATGAAACTTTTGCTATTGGGCTTCATTACTATCTTCAGGGGACCCACATGTGCAGAATCTTATGCCTTTCCTCTTGAAGGACCAGCACCATTAGTCATAAACTTTAGGTCTTAGAGTCTCTGGGGTGCAAAGTGAAAGTATGATATGAGCCTTGGCAACAAAGCACCCACCATGGGAAATCAGGAAGTAGCAAGGTCAACCTGTGTGAGCTATGGGAACTAAGTATGAAAACGGTATACTTTCATGTATAGAGAAAATAACATCTGAATAGCACTGTACTATATGCAAAGAGCATCGATACATACTAGCTCTGTTACCATTGTATCATTGTTGGGATAAGCCCTCTGAGCTGTACATGAATTTGCAATGTTCTAACCTTTAACTTATTAAACAATTATTAAACTCATTTTGTGTCAGGGAAACCTACATGGATATTTCAGAGTGCTTTATAGATGCTGAAAGCCTCAAAAGAAAATCCCAAATATTGAATTTCAGTGATATTGGAGATAAATAGCCACTGGTTGTCATCACTGGTATGAGAGCAAAATATTGGCAAAAGTTTTTGGAAGGCATTGTCAGTATTTGTCAAAATTAAATGGGCATACTTTTTGTCTCAGAATTTTAACCTCTAGGAATTTTTCCAATGGCAACATAGATACACTTATGCAAAGAGATGTGCACAGGAATGTTTATTATAGCACAGTTTGTAAAAGTGAAAAGTTGGTAACAACTTAAATTTCCACCTATAAGGAAATGATTAAATTCTGGTATTTCTGTCATTGGAATACTGTCCATCCATTAAAAAGATATATGTACCCCTATGTTTATTATAGCATTATTTACAATAGCCAAAATATGGAAGCAACCTAGGTGTCCATCAATGGATGAATGGATAAGGAAGGTGTGTGTGTGTGTGTGTGTGTGTGTGTGTGTGTGTGTGTGTGTGTTTGTGTGTGTAATGGAATATTATGTGGCCATAAAAAGGATGAGATCATGCCATTTGCAACAGCATGGGCCTAGAGGGTATTATGCTAAGTGAAATAAATCAAACTAAGAAAAATACCATATGATTCCACTCATAAGTGGAATCTAAAAATTGCATAAGCAAAACGCAAAATCAGACCTATAAATAATGAAAAAACCCTAATGATTGCTAGAAGGGAAGGAAGTGGGGGATTGGGCCAAAGGATGAAGGGGAAAAGGAGATACAGACTTCCAGTTACAGAATGAAGGTCATGAAATAAGAGGTACAGCATAGGGAATAAGCCAATAATATTGTAATAGTGATATATGGTAACAGATGGATTCTACACTTGTGAACAAAGCATAATATTATACACCTGAAACTAATGTAGCATTGTGTGTCTACTAATAAAAATAGGGTAGATGTATACAATATGCGCTAAGTGAAAAGACTGGTAAAAAAAAAAAGCAAGTTGAAAAACAAAATGTATAGGATGAGATTATGAAGAATTATTGAAAACCTGGAAACAAGAGTGTCATAGGAAGAATAGTGTCACCCTCTAGATCTCCAGTCTAATCCTCAGAATTTGTGAATGTGTTATGTTCTGTGGTAAGGGGGAATTAAGTGGGGAATTGAGGTTGTTAATCAGTTGACCTTGAGATGGAGAGATTACCCTGAATTATGTGGGTGTGCTGGATGTAATCATAAAGGTCCTCATGAAAGAGAAGTTGATGTGAAGGTGGAGACAGGGATATTGAAGATGTTACACTGTTGGCTTTAAAGATGGAGGAAGGGGCCACAGACAAATGCATCTCTAGAAGCTGTAAAACACAAGGAAACAGATTCTCCTGGAGAGTGTCCAGAAGGAGCAGGTCCCTGCCAATACCTTGATTTCAGCCCAGTGGAACTGATTTTGGACTTCTGACCTCCAGAGCTGTGAGACAATAAATATGTGTTTTTTAAGCCACAACAGTTTGTGATGATTTATTATAACAGCACTAAGAAACTAATACAAAGGGAAATGATGATTACTTGATGCTTTAATGTCACCTTAAGAGCATTTTTTAACAGGCCTGAGGGTCATCTGCCTCTCTACATCTAGAGAATTATAATTTGGCACAGGTGATTAGGGTTCAGTCATTTTACAAATCTATAAAACTGACAAAATTCAACAAGATTTTCTATCCACCTGAAGCATGATGTTGGTTCTTAGTGCCTTGTAGGACATTAATCATCTTTAATTCTAACTTAGCAATATGATTTTAGTATTATTTTAACATTTCTTTGTTTTTAAACTGACTATAAAATACCAGTCCTCATATCTTCTTTTGAGTTAATTTTACCATCTTTGTAAAATTTTAACTCCTTTGTGAGTTAAAATTAAACTTTGACACATGCTCACTCTCTATTTGGATGAAACTTTAAAAAAAACACATTCTGAGAATCATATTTTAACAGTGATCCTATTTTTGTAAAAATAAAACAAACAATATGGTAGTTGGGGGAGCCAGAGAAAAATGCTCCAAATTCTTTACAGTAGCACTCTGGTTGGGGGGGGGATGTGGTGTGAGGGAGATTTCTGTGTTAGATAGTTTGCAATACTTAAATTTTTTTTTTCATTTTATTTATTTTTTTCAGCGTAACAGCATTCATTGTTTTTGCACAACACCCAGTGCTCCATGCAAAACGTGCCCTCCCTATTACCCACCACCTGTTCCCCCAACCTCCCACCCCTGACCCTTCAAAACCCTCAGGTTGTTTTTCAGAGTCCATAGTCTCTTATGGTTCGCCTCCCCTCCCCAATGTCCATTTGCAATACTTAAATTTTGTATGAATTCACACGGTATTTGCAATCAGAAAATATATTTAAAAAACAAATACATGTAAAAAATGATTCACACACAGTGTCTGCCTTCAAATTTAAGATCTGATTGGAGAGAAAGACATGTATTGCATACAACTAACTAGAAATATGAGGCAAATTATGATAGGTGCCCTTGAAAGACATGGGCTTCTTGAGTGCTTATTAGATACAAAGGTCTATATTGGTTCATTTACATAATTTCATTTCATCATCATCATGATCTTCTGAGGTAGATGCTATCTCCATTTTTCAGATGAAGAAACTGAAGCCGAATGACTACCCAAGGCCACCTAACTAATAAGGGGAAAGAGCCAGAATTTAATCTCTGGTCTTTCTGATTCCAAAGCTTATATTCTTTCCGGTCTACCACACTGCCTCCCATAGATGTTGGGTCGCATGGTCTGGACTGGGTAGGACTGAAGAAGGTGGGTATTTATACTCCTCTTTGGCTCTTTAAGTGGGGCAGGTGCATTCACATATAACAGTAGGGAACAGGCAAAGGTCTCCTATCTCTAATATTTACCGAACTAGCCTATGGCTTAGCCTGCTCTAATATAGTTCCCAGCCATCCATATGTACTCATATTCTTGGCTTTAGGCTCTAGTCCCTCCTGGCTTTCTTGACATAATTTGTTTGGCTCTGATTTTCTGGTTTACTCAACCTCTGCCTGCCTCACCTGGCTCTCCAATTTGCTCTTCCCCATTGGATTGGCTTGCTTGCCAATGAAACATTCCTCTCACCAGCCTCAGCCCCAGGTACCCACACCTGTTAGGCAAGCTCCCTTGTCTTCCAGCCAGGAGAGTAGGATTGAACAGGCATAGGTCAGAAAACTAGGCTATCCCTGGGAGTGGCATGAAAGAATCATGTGCTTGGGGCCAAGCCAGGAATTCAGTGCCAGAGAAGAAAAGAGTATTTGAGAATGAAGTTGAAGATGGGATTTAAAGGATGAGGAAGTAAATAACAGGGCACATCTAAAATCTACAGGTGTAGCCTGGCCTGGAAACCAGTGAGTCATTGGGCACCGAGGAAAGGAAAGAAGGAATGCACATGCTTGACACTAAGTGAATACTTCTGTGTGAGGTTTGGGGTTTTATTGCCTACTCATTGGAGTCTGCTTCTGCTTGGACTTTCCCTGTAATACCTGGTGGTGTCAGGCTATGAGATCTAAGCAAAGCGCTGTGGGAACACTGAGGAAAGAGAGCTTCAGTTCTGTTTGAGGAGCTGAGGAAAGGTCTGCAGAGGATGGGAGATTTGAACTAAGCCTTGAAGGACAAGTAGTGTTGCCATTGGTGGTGGATGGGGATGGATTTTAGCAGAGGGAACATTACAAGCAAAGACATACAGGTATCAAGGTTCACATGGATGTATATGTTCACTGAACAGCAGTCACACCCTCCCAACACCCCCAACCCCTGGTAACCACTGATCTGTTCTCTGTCCTTATAGTTTTGTCTTTTTGAGGCTGTCCTATAAATGGAATCATAGGGGACACAACCTCTAGAAGGTTTTTGAGCATTGTAGTGACATAGAGGTATTTCAGGAAGATCAGTTCAGTGTTTGTGTGAAGGATGGATTAGAGTAGGGTAAAACTAGAAGCCAGGAAACCAGCTTCAAGAGTTCAAACCAGAGATGACCATTCCTTTGGCACATGTGGTACATATTCATTAAAAGGCTGATTGTGGTTAATGAAACAGCTGTGGGAAGAAAATGGCACTAAACTAGGTCATGTTTTATATCTACAATGTTTTGATGTACTTTAGTATGATTACCCAAAGGATATAATGGTACCCACACACACGAAGACAAACAAAGTGAACAAAACAAAAACAGGCCATGAAACACATGCAATATTGTTCAAATGCCTTTTTGTTTTAAAGACATGGATCCGTTTTCAGACAAAAATGTCTAGAAGAGGGGGCGCCTGGGTGGCTCAGTGGGTTAAAGCCTCTGCCTTCGGCTCAGGTCATGATCTCAGGGTCCTGGGATCGAGCCCCGCATCGGGCTCTCTGCTCTGCGGGGAGCCTGCTTCCTCCTCTCTCTCTGCCTGCCTCTCTGCCGGCTTGTGATCTCTGTCTGTCGAGTGAATAAATAAAATCTTTAAAAAAAAATGTCTAGAAGGTGTCAAATATGGCCTTAATTTGTTATTTCTGCATGGTGGAATTAGAGGTGACAGTTTTCTTCTTTAGAATATTCTACATTTCCAAAAGCCCTGTTTCCTCTCCTCCTTCTCCTCTTCCCCCACCCTGATGCCTTGAGAATAGGTAAAAGAATAGGTAGGATAGATACAGGGTTTTTTTTTTTTGTTCATTTGTACTACTCAGAATAATTGTAGTATGTGGCAGACATGATACATTTTAATCAGTTTTAATCAGTTATTATTTCTGTATTATGAGAGAGTTGAGGTACTGTAATGAAGTGACTTGGCCAGGATCACCTAGCTAATTAAGGGCAAATCAGAATGGAAGCCAGGGTTCATACCCCTACTTCAGATTTAAATAACAACAACCTCTCTCTTATGAAAATGTTCAAACCATGTACCATGTACCATCACCCAGCTTCAACAATTATCATTTTGCCATTCTTATTTTAGCTAGCCTCCAATCTTTTTTCAACTGGCTGGAGGACTGTATTTTGTTTTGTTGATTATTATTTTTTATTGAGGTATAATTAATATAAAGTGTTCTATGAGTTTCAGGTGTACAATATAATGATTCAACATTTCCATACATTACAACTCTTAATCGCCTTTATCTATTTTACCCCTTTCCTCACCCATCTCCCCTGGGACAACCACCAGTTTGTTCTTTGCATTTAAGAGTCTGAAATTTGTCTTTTTTCCCCTTTGTTCATTTGTTTTATTTTCTTAAATTCCACATATAAAAAGCATATGGTATTTGTCTTTCTCTAACTTATTTCACTTAGCATTATACCCTCTGGATCCATCCATGTTGTTGCAAATGGCAAGATGTCATCTTTTTATGGTTGAGTAATATTCCATTGTGTATACATGTATGTGTGTGCTACATATACATGTATGTATATATATCTATATATACATGTATACATGTAGATGTGGTATATATACATACCACATCTTTATCCATTCATCTATGGTTGGACACTTGGGTTATTTCCATATGTTGGCTATTGTAAATAATGCTGCAATAAACATTGGAGTGCATATATCTTTTTGAATCAGTGTTTCTGTTTTCTTTGGGTAAATACCCAGTAGTGGGATCATATCATAATTCTATTTTTATTTTATTTTATTTATTTTTTAAAGATCTTGTTTATTTATTTGACAGACAGATCACAAGTAGAGAGAGAGAGAACAGGGGAAGAGAGAGAGAGAGAGAAGGGGAAGCAGGCTCCCTGCCAAGCAGAGAGCCCGATGCGGGGCTCGATCTCAGGACCCTGAGACCATGACCTGAGCCGAAGGCAGAGGCTTTAACCCACTGAGCCACCCAGGTGCCCCCATAATCTATTTGTAATTTTCTGAGCAACCTCCATACAGTTTTTCACAGTGGCTGCACCAATTTGGCTGGAGGGTTTTAAGGAAAATTTTACAATATTTACTTTGGCATGCGATCTATAACTGGAAAAGACATCAAGAAATACACAGAATCACTATGCTATCATCATATTCAACAAGATGAATACTAGTTATTTAATTCTTTTTTTTTTTTAAGATTTATTTATTTGACAGATAGAGATTACAAGTAGGCAGAGAGGCAGGCAGAGAGAGAGAGAGAGGAGGAAGCAGGCTCCCAGCCAAGCAGAGAGCCCGATGCGGGGCTCGATCCCAGGACCCTGGGATCATGACCCGAGCCGAAGGCAGAGGCTTTAACCCGCTGAGCCACCCAGGCGCCCCTATTTAATTCTTTTTTTAAAAAGATTTTATTTATGTATTTGACAGAGAGAGCGAGAGAGCACAAGCAGGGGGAGAGGCAGGCAGAGGGAGAGGGAGAAGCAGGCTCCCCATCGAGCAGGGAGACTGAGGTGGAACTCTGTCCCAGGCCCCTGGGATTAGGACCTGGGCAGAAGGCAGATTGTTAACTGACTGAGCCACCCAGGCACCCCTATTTTCTTAATTCGTAGTTCATATTCAAATTTTCTCAATTGTTTTCAAGATGTCTTTCTACAGCTGATTTATTCAGATCAGGATCCGAACAAGATCTACCCTGCACTTGGTTAATCGATTTTTTAAGTCTCTCTTATTTTATAATTGTCTGCTACCCCCCCCTTTTTTGTCACTGAGTTGTTGAAAAAACTGGGTCATTTTTTCTGTAGACTGTCCTGCACTCTGGATTTAGCCAACTGCTTCCTTATGATATTGTTTAACTTGTTCCTCTGTCCCCTGTATTTCCTATGAACCAATAGATTGAGAGGTTTGAGTAGAATCAGTGTCAATTTTTAGACATGATACCTGATGGATGGTGATATTTACTTCCTCCTGCATCCCATGAAGTGCATTATGTCTGCATATCTCATTTTGACTGATGCTAAAATTGGTCAGTAGAGTTCAGATGATGCCAGTTTATCTCCCCATTCTAAAGATTTCCATCAAACTTTCACCTAATAATCATCACCTAGATCTGTTATTTTATTATGGAATTGCAAAATGATTTTTCTAATGCTAACGTTTCTTCAATGTTTATTAGCTGGAATTCTTCTATAAATAAGAATTCCCTCTCATCAGCTGTTGCTTACTTTGAGACACAATTCATACGGGAAAGGCAGAATAAATGCTGCACTTTTTTTTCCTCTTTATCAATGTTCTGAGTAGTAAGTTGATGCCTTAGCAATCTCCAGTAAAGATCAACAAAGGTTTCTTGCCCTTAGCATCATTATGAACTCATATATTTTATATGTTTGATATGCATCAATCCAATGCAGTCATTTTTCAAGAAAGTTTTTATTTCAGACCAATTTTAGACTTACAAAAAATTGCAAAGATAATACAGAGTTCTCATATACCCCTCACTTACTTTCCTGTCTTCTTAACATCTTACAGTGCTATGATACATTTTTCACAACTAAGAAACCAATATTGGTACACTGTTATTAATTAAACTCCATAGTTTATTCAGATTTCAGTAGCTTTTTCCTAATGCCCTTTAGTGTTCCAGGATCCCACCCAGGATACCACATAACATTTAATTGTCACATCTCTTAGCATTCTCAGGTTTATGACAGTTTGGTCCAGGTCTTTTCTTTGTTTGGAGGATTTTGATTACTGATTCAATATCTTTACTTGTTATAGGTATGTTCATATTTCCTATAGCATTTTGAGTCAGTTTTGGTGTGTGTTTCTAGGAACTTGTCCATTTCATCTATGTTATCTAATTTGTTGCATACAATTGTTCATTGAATACTCTTACAATTCTTTCAATTTTCTATATAGTTGGTTGTAATGTCCCCGTTTTAACTTATGATTTTAGTGATTTGAACCCTCTCTCTTCGCTTTTTTTTTTTGTCAGTCTAGCCTGAAGGCTTGGCAATTTTGTTGTTTTAAAAGAACCAACTTTTGATCTTGTCAACCCCCTTCATTGTTTCTCTGTTCTCTATTTTGTTTGTTTTCACTCTAATATTTATTATTTCCTTCCTTCTATTAACTTTAGGTTTAACTTGCTCTTCTTTTTCTAGTTCCTTAAGGTGTAAAGCTAAGGTTATTGATTTAGAATCTTTTTTTAAAAGATTTTATGTATTTATTTGACAGAGACTGTGAGCAAACAGGGGGAGTGGGAGAGGGAGAAGCAGGCCAGGAGGCCTGATGCAGGGCTTAATCCCAGGACCCTGGGATCATGACCTGAGTGGAAGGCAGATGCTTAATGACTGAGCCACTCAGGCACCCCAGAATCTTCTTTTTTAAAATATAATTATTTACAGCTATAATTTTCCCTCTTTGCATTGTATTTCCTGCAATCCAGAAATCTGGGTAGATTATATTTTAATTTTCATTTGTCTCAAAGTGTTTTCTAATTTCACTTGTAATTTCTCTTTGACCTATTGGTTGTTTAAGAGTGTGTTGTTTAATTTCCAAATATTTATCAATTTTCCAGTTTTCCTTTTTTTATAACTTCTAGTTTCCACATCTAATTAGATAAGATACTTTGTATGATTTTGAATATTTAAAATTTATTGAGACTTGTTTTGTGGCCTAAAAATGACCTATTCTGAAAAATGTGTACTTCTGAAGAATGTGTATTCTATTGTTGTTGAGTGGATGTTCTATATATTTCTCAGAGGTTTAGGTGGTTTATAATGTTAAGTCCTCTGTTTCTTTACTGATCTCCTGTCTAGTTGTTCTCCCCATTATTAAAAGTGAGGTATTGAATGTAACCATCCCTCAGAACAACGTACTGCTTAAAATATAACCCATGAGAAATTATACTAGTTACCAAGCATGTTTAGATATAGCCTTAAGAAAATCATGTACTGGCAACAGGCCTCTGGGGGAGAGGACGATATACATGCTTGAAGCCAAACAGCTGGGGATGCCCGGCTCGCTTACAGCAGAATTCTGCTTGCTTCATTTTCCCGTTATCTCCCCTTCCCCGGAGAGCATCAGCAGTTAGACAATCCTTTAGTTTGGGCTTGCTCACTGTAGGTCATGTACTACATGACCAGACATATTTTGCCTTTCTTCTTACGTATCTACAAGAATCATGGTCAATGTGTAATCTACTCCAGCTTCTTTGTTGGTTGGTGTTACTCACTTTCTAATAAATATGAGACTGAGGAGTTTTTTGGGGCGACAGTCTTTTCTACGGTCGTCCCTGCTCCCTTTCTCTTGCAGCTGATTTGTTTGTGCCTCATTCTTCTCCCCTGTGCTGTCAGGAGGTGCCGGTTGAAGTCTCCAACTATTATTGTAGAACTATCTATTTTTCCCTTCCATTATGTTAGTTTTCGCTTCATATATTCTGAGGGCTCTGTTGTTAGTTCATAAAGGTTTATAAGTTTTATATCCTCTAGATGGGTCAACCACTTTGTTAATATATAATGTTCTTTGTGTCTTGTAGCAAGTGTTGATCTTAAAGTCCTTTTGTCTAATATTAGTCTAGCCTTCCCAGCTCTCATTTTGTAATTATTAGAGTGAAATATTTTCCCATCCTTTTTATTTCAACCTATTTGTGTCTTCTAACTTAAAGTGAGTCTCTTGTACCTGGGTGGCTCAGTTGGTGTAGTATCTGACTCTTGATCTTGGCTCAGGTCTTGTGAGTTCTCAGGTTTGTGAATTCAAGCCCCGTGTTAGTCTCTGTGCTGAATGTGGAGCCTACTTGGAAAAACAAATAAAGTGAGTCTCTTGTAAACAACATATAGTTGGATCATGTTTTTTTTTTTTTTTATCCACTCTGCCAATCCCTACCTTTTAATTGGTGAGTTTATTCCATTCACTTTATGGATACTGTGTTTGATATTTTATAGTACACCTATCTGATTCTCTTCTCATTTCTTTTTCTGTATTTAGTTTTTTAGTTTTTTCTTAGTAGTTATCCTGGGGATTACAATTATCATCTTAACTTTATAACAGATAAGTCTGAATTAATACTAAGTGAGTTTCAATAGTATACAAAAACTCTGCTCCTATGCAGCCCCATCATCCCCTCTTTATGGTGTCATTGTCACAAATTATCTCTATACATTGTGTTTTACTTAATGTAGATTTATAATTGTTTTATGCATTTGCATTTTAAATCATATAGGAAAAAAAAGAAGTCCCGTATCTGAATAATAGGTGTTCTAGTCAGAGAGAAGAAAACAAAATGAAGGGAATAAAGTTTTTAATATATTAATTCCAGAAATTTTCCTCAAAACTGAAGGTCATAAATTTCCAGGTTGAAAGATCCCATGAGCAATGAAAATGGACCCATACCAAGACACACCTTCATAAAATGTGTCCACATTGGGTTAAAAGGGGGATTTTACAAGCTCCCAGTGGTAAAAACAGGTCACATATAATGGATCAAGAATCAGAATGACTTTGGATTTTGTAATATTAACAACGTATACTAGGACATAATTAGAAATGTTTTCAAAATTTTGAAGAAAATTACTTTCAACCTTGAGTTCTATACCAGCCAAGCTGTCAATCAAGTGTAAGGATAGAATAAAGACTTTTGCAGACAAGCAAAGTTTACCAAAAATTTAATCCTCGTGCACCTCTTGGTTAAAACAAGATTTTAAAACCAAGAAAGAGGAAAGGTTTGGTTTACTGGGGAAAGGATCCAGCATAAGAAAGAGCCAAAAAAGGAGCTCCAGAATGATGGTGAAGGGAGGTTTGAGGATGACAACTGCACATCAGGAAGAAATAGAGGGTGACAAGCTCATTCACGTCGCAAAGGATCAGAAGAGATATCTGTGATCTCTGATACCCCTGAACACATTAAGGATATGGAAGTAACTGATGAGCAGTTTAAAACTTAATTTCTGCTAAGTAAATAGAAAACTATTTAAAGAAAAAAAAATTAGCTCCAGGAAAAAACACTAAGTTGTGTGAGTAAAGAAAAGTTATTTGTGATATTTCATGGCTCAGCTGTGAATAATGTTTACTTTCCCAACTGTAAACACTGAATAGTGGTCTAACCAAAATTATGACATGCCCATTGGAAGAATATAGGGAGAGGACGAGTCTTTGGGTGAGGTGGGGAGCAGGGTGTGTGGGTAGGTAGGTCAATAGACTTATTGTTAAAAACTTAAAGAAGTAGCAATAAAATAATGTTATTTAGAGAACCAAGATAAATAACAAAAGAATCAGCTAAAAGAGTTGAAAGCTCTTGCCCCTATGAGAAGAGGGAAATTATGGGGAAGGGAAAAGAGAGCACTGTTTTCATAACAAAACTCACAGAACTATTTAATTCTATAAATTATAATGTAGAACTTTGATAAAAAAAATAAAACAAAAAAGCAATGCATGCTCATTATAAAATTTTAGCAACTTCAGAAGAGTAAAAATAAACAAAATCATAAAGAAACTCACTTATCAATAGCCACACTTAATATGTTGCTATGTTTCCTTTCAGGTGTCTTTACATGCCAAATTTTACATAACAGTGATTACACCATAGCTTGTTTTTTTTCTCCATTAACTTATAGCATATACATTTTCCCGTTACATTCTTTGAAAGAGCTCTGCAATGTTCCACTGTGTAGTATACTATAATTGACTATGTTTTTGCTATTGAGCATTTAGACTGTTTCCTTTTGGTGGGAGGCACTATAGCTAATGCTTCAATGAGCAATGAACCTCTTGATTCATAAACTTTTTTCTGTACTTCACATTATTTCCCTAGTACATATTCTGAAGAGTGATATTATGAACTGAATCCTACGTTGTAGCCCTAATCGCTCCCCCAGTGCAACTGTATTTAAGATAGGGCCTATAAGAAGGTAAAAAACATTAAATGAGATTATATGGATGGGACCTTAATCCAGTAGGGCTGGTGTCCTTAAAAGAGGAGGAAGAGAGGGGCACTGGGTGGCTCAGTTGATTAAGTGTCTGCCTTCAGCTCAGGTCATGATCCCAGGGTCCTGGAATCAAGCCCACATTGGGGGGGGGTGTCCCTGCTCAGCGGGGAGTCTGCCTCTCCTCCACCCCTCCCCCAGTCATGCGTGTGTGTGTGTGTGTGTGTGTGTGTGTGTGTGTGGGCGCACACACGCGCTTTCTCTCTCGCTCTCTCTAATAAATAAATAAAAATCTAAAAAAAGGAGGAAGAGACACCACGGTTCTCTCCCTGTCTCCCCCACCCCTTCTCTCTCTCCCTCCTCTAGCTCTCTTTCTCACTTCCTGTTTCTGTGTGCAAAGAGGAAAGGCCACATTAAGATGATAGAGGGAAAAGGCATCTCTCTGCAAGCCAGGCAAAGAGCTCTCACCAGAAACCAATCCTGAGGGCACCTTATTCGTGGACTTCCAGCCTCCAGAACTGTGAGAAGAGAAATTTCTGTTGTTTAAGCCACCCAGTCTGTGTTGTTTCGTCAAGGCAGCCCATGCAGACTGAAACACGTATTTGCTTTGTATTTTAATGCAGATTAAAGAAGCGCACTTGTGAGGCGCACCAGATGTTCTATGGAAGTGTGGACTCACTCTATTGTACAGCTGAAACTAATATTACACTGTCTGCTTACTAAGTGCAATTTAAATAAAAGGGTAAAAAAACAAAACACCCATGTCAGAATGTCGATGTTCCTGGGGAAGACTAACACAAGGGGCTGCTGTTGCCAGACACTCATGTCCTAAGATTACTTAATTTAATATGCTGCTTTCTTTACAATGAAGTGAAGTCCTGGCACCTGGAGGTCGAACTAGCTGCAGCTAATTAGGGATTGGCAGAGCTTCTGGAATTCACAGACACCCCACAGTACTGAATTAATAAATGTCAAAATAGGAGCACCTGGGTGGCTCAGTCAGTTAAGCATCTGTCTTCAGCTCAGGTCATTCAGCTTAAGTCATGATCCTGGGGGGCGCGCCTGGGTGGCTCAGGTCATGATCTCGGGGTCCTGGGATCGAGCCCCGCATCGGGCTCTCTGCTCTGCAGGGAGCCTGCTTCCTCCTCTCTCTCTGCCTGCCTCTCTGCCTACTTGTGACCTCTCTCTCTGTCAAATAAATAAAGAAAATCTTAAAAAAAAAAGTCATGATCCTGGGGTCCTGAGATCAGAATCCAGGGTGGTACTCCGTGTTCATCGCGGAGTCTGCGCCTCCCTCTCCTTCACCTCTCTCAAATAAATAGGTAAAATCTTAAATAAATGACAAAACAGCGGCGCCTGGGTGGCTCATTGGGTTGAGCGTCTCCCTTTGGCTGGGGTTGTGATTCCCGTGTCCTGGATTGAGCCCTGCTTCCGGGGCTCCCGGGGCTCCCTGCTCCGTGGGGAGAGCCTGTTTCTCCCTCTCCCTGCCACCCACCCGCCCCGCGCAGCCCCGGCTCGTGTCCTCTCTCTCGCCATTTCTCTCTCTCTCAAATAAATCAAACCTTAAAAAAAAATGCCAAGGGGCGTCTGGGTGGCTCAGTGGTTAAGCCGCTGCCTTCGGCTCAGGTCATGATCTCAGGGTCCTGGGATCCAGCCCCGCCTTGGGCTCTCTGCTCAGCAGGGAGCCTGCTTCCTTCCCCTCTCTCTGCCTGCCTCTCTGCCTACTTGTGATATCTCTGTCAAATAAATAAAAAATCTTTTTAAAAAAATGCCAAAACAACCATTAACAACTCTGGGAATTATTAAGATATTGTAGCAATGTTTTGTTTTTGCTTAGTGAGTTGTATAAATTATTTATCGGTGTGGATAAACATTGCTGGTTCCTTCTGTTCAAAATATGTCCTGACTCAACCCTTTCTTCCTACCTCGACTGCCTTGACCCTAAACCAATCCACTCTGGTCACAGCCCCCTCTCTCAAAATTTGTCCTTTGCATCAGTACCAGAGTGTACTTATTAAAAAATGGAAAACAGATCCCAACACTTCCCTGCTCAAAACTGCTTTCTATCACATTTAAAATAAAATTCAAACTCCCTTCTGTTATATTGTGTATGTGCAATGTTTTCTATAATCTATGATTTACTTCAAAACACTTCAGTATCAGCTGTGCAATATACATTATTTATTCGAAGATACATTTTTTTCAGGTTTTATCACCTCTAAAATTGGGGTGAATGTACTATTAATGGCATGACATAGCTTAAATGAAAGCAGTATTTCTTTCTTGGTGCACAAAAGAATGATGGGTCTTACAATTTATGACCTCGTGGATTCATAGAATCAATGATTTAATGAAGTGGGATATCAAGCTATAAAATGACCCTTTGAAATACTGGTCTGTGTGGGGGCAGTGGAGGTAGGAAGAAGGGGTGGATTTAATATATATTTTGGGTTTTTTTTTTTAACACACTATCATAGTCACCATAATTATTTTTATTACATTCCAGTAATCAGGAACAGTACAGCTCATGACAAAAATACTACAAATTTTAGATCACCTTATAGCACATATTCCTATAAACATTTAAAAATTTATTGTAATTAGGGGCACTTGGGTGCCTCAGTGGATTAAGTGTCTGGCTCCAGTCATGGTCCTGGGGTTCTGGGATCCAGCCCCATATCAGGCTCCCTGCTCAGCGAGGAGCCTGTTTATCCCTTTCCCTTTCCTTTGCCTGCTGCTCTGCCTGCTTGTTCTCTCTGTCAAATAAATAAATACATCTTTTTAAAAAAGTTAATTTTAATGAAAAGAGCAGATATTTTAACATTTAATGTTTGATATGACCAACATTCCTAGGTCAGCACAAACAAATGCTGGAAAACAACTGGATCACACTGCATATGTCCTGCGAAAGAGAAAGCGCAAAGTACAAAATGTGCAGGCTTCAGCTTACAATATACAAAAATAACTAAAATACATTCCAGGTAAACATGTTAATATATATTTTGGAGTGTAGGAGAAACAGACATTTTTCATACTTATAAACAATTTACAGGACTCATTGTAAATGAGTTTTAATCCACACTCTGGGGGTGGTTAATTAACATTTGAATTATCCTATTCAGGGAGAGACACTCAGGAGTGGTTAGTTAGCACTTAAAAGAATCTACTGGGGGGCACCTGGGTGGCTCAGTGGGTTAAGCCGCTGCCTTCGGCTCAGGTCATGATCTCAGGTCCTGGGATCGAGTCCCGCATCGGGTTCTCTGCTCAGCAGGGAGCCTGCTTCCCTCTCTCTCTTTCTCTCTCTCTCTCTCTCTCTCTCTCTGCCTGCCTCTCTGTCTACTTGTGGTCTCTCTCTGTCAAATAAAAAAAAAATTAAAAAAAAAAAGTCTACTGGGGATGGGTGGGTCAACCTGGGTGACTCAGTCTGTTATGTGTCTGCCTTCTGCTCAGGTCTTGAATCCCAGGGTCTTGGAATCATCCCACATGGGGCTTCTTGCTGAGCGGGGAGCCTGCTTCTCCCTCTGTCTGCCGCTCTCCCTGCTTGTGCTCTCTCTGACAAATAAAATCTTTAAAAAAGATAAAAGATCCTACTCAGGTATTCTTAACCCAATAGCAGCTACATCCGGATGTTCATCTTTTCCTATCTGAACTTGTGGTAAAGCAGGAGTATTTAAACTTTCTTTGTGCCATGGGCCTCTTTGGCCAACTGGTGAACCCTTTCCAGAGACATATTTTTATTTTTACTTTTTAAATTTAAATTCAATTAATTAACATGAAATGTATTATTGGTTTCAGAGGTATAGGCCTGTGATTCATCAGTCTTATACCATACCCAGTGCTCATTACATCACATGCCTTCCTTAATGTCCATCAGTCAGTTACCCCATTCCCCCAACTCCCTCCCCTCCAGCAACCCTCACTTTGTTTCCTATGATTAAGAGTCTCTCTAATGGTTTGTCTCCTTCTCTGGTTTCATCTTGTTTTACTTTTTCCTCTCTTTCCCTATGATCCTCTGTTTTGTTTCTCAAATTCCACATGTGAATGAGATCATATGATAATTATCTTTTTCTGATTGACTTATTTCACTTAGCATAATACCCTCTAGTTCCATCCACGTCATTGCAAATGGCAAGATTTCATTCTTTTTGATGGCTGCATAATATTCCATCACATATATATGTGTGTGTGTGTGTATACACACTACATCTTCCTTATCCATTCATCTGTTGATGGAAACCTGGGCTCGTCCCATAGTTTGACTATTGTGGACATTGCTGCTATAAACACTGTCGTGCAAGTGCCCCTTGAGATCACTACATTTGTATCTTTGGGGTAAATCCCTAGTAGTGCAATTGCTGAGTCGAAGGGTAGCTCTATTTTTAATGTCCTGAGGAACCTCCGTACTGTTTTCCAGAGAGGCTGTACCAGCTTGCATTCCCACCAACAGTGTAGGAGGGTTCCCTTTCTCCACATCCTCGCCAACATCTGTCATTTCCTGACTTGTTAATTGTAGCCATTTGGACCGGTATGAGATGGTATCTCATTGTGGTTTTGATTTGTGTTTTCCTGATGCCAAGTGATGTTGAGCATTTTTTCATGCGTCTGTTGGCCATTTGTATGTCTTTGGAGAAATGAGAGACATGTTTGTAATGCACAAGATAAAACACATAAGATTATAATTAAGACCAATTGTGTTGTAAAGCAATTGTCAAAATATTAAAGATATAATTTTGACATATTAATACATATGCTTGTTTGCTAACCCAGCAAATAACAAGAGCTAACAGTAGCTCTAATTATTACCATAGTTTTGAAATAGTGATGAACATAAATGAACTTTTGAGATATGTGCAACAGCTGTAATGTGATGTGAAAAAATTTTTGATATGTATTGATGACAAAGTCTCAGATACTGCTAATAAGACTGTGGCTTGTTGACTATATTCAATTAGAAATCGATAAAAATAAAGGCATAGGGGTGCCTGGGTGGCTCAGTGGGTTAAGCCTCTGCCTTCAGCCCAGGTCATGATCTCAGGGTCCTGGGATCGAGCCCAGAGAGCATTGGGCTCTCTGCTTCCCCCTCTCTCTCTGCCTACTTGTGATCTCTCTCTCTCTGTCAAATAAATAAAAAAAAAATAAAGGCATAATTTTTCCCATCAAAGTCCACAGTCCCCCTGAGTTCTATCCACAGGACCCGAGGAAATCTTGCACCATAGACTCCATTAATAAGTGTAAGAGATATAAAAAGTATTATTTCACTGGTGAAATGAATTGTGTTCAAATTATGTGGAGTGTCTAGAAATAATGTCTAGGTCCTACCACCCTTGTATGAAGTGAGTCTAAAAATCTGGCAAGTCTGCCCAACAGCTCCACACTCTTCAGAGTGGAACTCTTTGCCTTGGACTTTGCCTATGGCCTTGGAGTTCTCTATCCTGCTATGTAGTAGCCGGCTGGCTGGATGGTCCACAGTGCTTCCTTCCTTGAGTAGTTCCTTCACACATGGAGTAGGGACAACTGTGTAACCACTAAGATATTATGGAAATGCCAGAGTGTGACTTCCAAGGCTAGGTTAGAAAAGATATTGCAGCTTCTGTCTTACACTATCTTGGATCATTGCCCTGAACTTTCATGTTCTTATAACATGTGGTAAGGAACTGAGATCTGCCAATGCCTAACACTAACTTTTAGGCATATGAGTGAACCACCTTAGAAGCATATACCCTAGCCCATTCAAGCCTTCAGATGACTACCATCTTGACTCCAAACCTCATGAGAGACTGTCAGCCAGAATCACCTAACTAAGATGCTTCCAGATTCATGATACATAGAAACTATGTGGGATAATAAATGTTTGTTGATTTAAGGCACTAAATTTTGGGGGGTAATTTGTAGCACAGCAATAGATAACTAATATATGCCACACAAGAGAAGAATTTCCCACTTCACCCCGAAGATAGGCAGATCCAGTTACCTACCATTTGATGAAGCTGTTTCAGTAACTCCTTCATGGAAGGAACTTGCTGGAGTTCCTAAAGGTCAGAGACAAAGTATTGACTGTTTCAGTCCCTAATTGCTAGTAACTGTATATGTCATAGAATTCCACCTGACAGTTACCTTCCTTATAATATACAGGAGTAAGGAGGTTGTACGGGAGGTGATCTACAGCCCTCACCTACCTCAAATCTTCAGCGATTACCTCAATATACCCAAAACGCTAGGTTTAGGTCCATTTGCAACACATTTGCAAAGGCCTGCAAGGTCCTAGATAATCGGACTTTTATTTACGTCTTGGACCTCCACTCTTAATACCTATTCCCGATTTTTCTCAGCAGCCCTGGCTGTATAAGTTTTCTAGGGCTGCCAAAACCAAGTGCAATGAGTGGCTTAACCAGCAGAAATGTGTTGTCATATACTTCGGTAGGCTACAAGTTTGAGATCAAGATATTGGCAGGGTTTGCTCCTTCTGAGAGCTATGAAAAAGAATCTGTTCCATTCCTGTCACCCTAGCTCCTGGGGTCTTGGGAGGGAGGAGGCAATCTTGGGTATTCCTTGGCTTCTAGAAGCATTGCCCTGATCTCTGCCTTCATCTTTATATGGTGTTCTCTCTGTGTGCTTGTCTGGGTTCGAATTTCTCCCTTTTTATTAGGACATCAGTCACATGGTATTAAAAGCCCACTGTATTCCAGGACCACTTCGTCTTAACTACATTAAATAAGGTCACATTCTGGGTTAACTGGGGGTTATGCCTTCAACATATGAATTTTTTGAGACACAACTCAACTCATAATATTGGCCTTCTTTCTGTTCGTCTAGCATACCAAGCTCGTTTCCATCTCGGGTACTTTATACATATTTGTCCTTCTGTCTAGAACCCCAAAGAAACATGACTGTTCCTTTCTCAGCATACAAGTGTCATCTCATATGTTGTCCCCTCAAAAAAGTTTTCCCTGATCACCCTATCTAAAATAGCCCCTCCATCTCTCTCTCTCTCTCTCTCTCTCTCTCTCTCTCTCACACACACACACACACACACACACACACACACACACACATCATTCTCTATTCCCTTACCTCTTTCAGTTTTTGTTGTGGCACCCATCTCTACCTGAAATAGATTTATTAGATTTATTTTTACTTTTTAAAAAAAATCTCTCCCTCCCACCAGAATATAAGTTCCATGAGGACAAAGAGCTTGTTCATCTTATTTACTGCTATATCATCAACACATAACACAGTATCTGTTAGAAAGTAGATATATAAGAAATGTTTGTTGCATGAACATTGAATGGGCAAATGCTCACTTTGAGATTGTCTGATATAGTCTCTGGAAAGCTCAGTAGAATCAAGTTTTCCCTAAGAAAATGGAACTTATCCCAAGATAATCCTCAAGATATTCACATACAACCCCCACTTTGGAATGGACTAATCTTCTGTAAGAAATCAATTATAAAACAATAAAATAATATTACTCCCCTCTCCCAGAGTTACCTGTTTTCCCTCTGCTTGGACTACCAGGAAATAACCTGAGGGTAGCAAAAATACAGACTGAAGAAAGGTCAGCTCCAAGGCAGAGGCACCTTTTCAATCTTTCCTCAAAGATTGTCCACTTCCTGCTCTCTCTCCAGCCTGGGTAGTTCTTTTCAGGTCCAGCAGGCACACACTTATGGGTGTGGCTGGGCTGCTTCTTAGGGAAAAAAGGGGATCCCTTTCATTAGATCAACTTGCTCAGAAAAGACCAAGGAACTAGCTGACTTCTAATTGAGATACCTAAATGCTAGAGTCTTAAGTCAGAGCAATGGCTATATTTTGTTCTCCAAAGCTTTAAAAAAAAAGTTGTACATTTTGAGTTCTGACTTGCAAAGGATGAAACTAATGACCTCCGACCTGCCACCCCACTCTGGGCTGTATGAGCTATGACAGGTGCTAAGATAAAGTGATAGTTAAACAAAGTCTCTTGGGGGCTTTTGTCTATTGTTTGTTTTCATATTTCCTTAACGGTCATAAGAGGACTCTAACCGGAATCTTTGATGTTTATTTACCTTAACTTATACTTCTCCTGTAATAAAAAAGGGGATTGTTTGTGGTTTGTGATCTGGGAAGATTCAAGCAGAGGCAAAGGAGATTTAGTTTCTGAACTATTTCTTAAAAGACAAATTTCTCAAATAAAGGGAGAAGGAATTTAATTAGACAATTTTGTGAGATCAATTCCCAGCTTTTTCCCATTTAATTTTTTTCCAAAACTGCGTAAGTCAATGGTTGTTTGAGCCCTTGTGGGCTGCAGACCCCTTAAAGCAATACTTCTCAAATTTAGTGTGCACATGAACAACCTGGTGATCCTATTAAAATGAAAATTCTGATTCAGCAGATCTGGAGAGGGCATTATAAAGTAGATCAAGTGAGTCTTCAAGCTTCCCCTGTTAGGCACTCACTTATGGCTCAGCCCACCTCCAAACAACCAAGGTACCCATTTTCTAATTTTTTTTTCTTTTAAAATTTTATTTATTTGACAGACAGAGATCACAAGTAGGCAGAGAGGCAGGCAGAGAGAGAGAAGGAAGAAGGCTCCTTGCTAAGTAGAGAGCCCAATGCGAGGCTCCATCCCAGGACCCTGGGATCATGGTCTAGGGCGAAGGCAGAGACTCTAACCCACTGAGCCACCCAGGTGCCCCTAAGGTACCCATTTTCTAAAGCTCTCTGCTACCGTACCCTATTTTTTAAAATTTATTTATTTATTTTCAGCGTAACAGTACTCATTGTTTTTGCACCACACCCAGTGCTCCATGCAATACGTGCCCTCTCTATTACCCTCCACCTGGTTCCCCAACCTCCCACCCCCCGCCCCTTCAAAATACCGTACCCTATTTTATTCAATGCTCTTATTTCTTTATTAATTTTCTGCTTCGATGATCTGTCTATTTCTGAGAGAGGCGTATTAAGATCTCCTACTATTATTGTATTCATATCAATATGACTCTTTATCTTGATTAATAGTTTTCTTATGTAATTGGGTGCTCCCATATTGGGGGCATAGATATTCACAATTGTTAGATCGTCTTGGCGGATAGTCCCTTTAAGAATTATGTAGTGTCCTTCTGTATCTCTGACTACAGTCTTTAGTTTAAAATCTAATTTATCTGATATGAGAATCGCTGCCCCGGCCTTCTTTTGAGGCCCATTGGCATGAAAGATGCTTCTCCATCCCTTCACTTTCAGTCTGGGTGTATCCTTAGGTTCAAAATGGGTCGCTTGTAGACAACATATGGATGGGTCCTGTCGTTTTATCCAATCTGCAACCCTGTGTCGTTTTATGGGCGCATTTAGGCCATTCACATTGAGAGTGATTATTGAGAGATAGGTTTTTATTGACATCGTGTTGCCTTTGAAGTCTTTCTGTCTGTAGATTGTTTCTATATTTCTGTTCAATGATATTCTTAGGATTTTTTCTCTTTTATAGGACCCCCCTTAATATTTCCTGCAGTGTCGGCTTGGTGGTTGCATAGTCTTTTAAGCCTTGCCGGTCTTGGAAACTCTTTATCTCTCCATCCATTTTAAATGTCAGTCTTGCTGGATAGAGTATTCTTGGTTGCATGTTCTTCTCATTTAGTACTCTGAATATATTTTGCCAGCCCTTCCTGGCTTGCCAGGTCTCTGTGGAAAGGTCTGACGTTATTCTAACGGGCTTTCCTCTGTATGTAAGAAGCTTCTTTGTCCTAGCTGCTTTTAAGAGGGTCTCTCTTGAAACATAATTCCCCATTCTAACTATAAGGTGCCGTGAGGACTTTCGAGAATCTAAAATCTTGGGAGGAAATCTTTCTGTCTCTAGTACATTAACGTTGTTTCCATTCGTGAGATTGGGAAAATTTTCATAGACAACTTCTTCCACTATATCTTCTAGACTTCTTTCTTTTTCCTCCCCTTCTGGGATTCCAATAATTCTGACGTTGGAACGTTTCATGGCATCGTTTATTTCCCTGATTCTGTTTTCGTGGCTTCTGAGCTGTTTGTTCCAGGCTTCCTCCTGATCCTTTCTCTCTATCTGTTTGTCCTCCAGATCACTAATTCTATCTTCTGTCTCAGTTACCCTAGCTTTTAGAGAATTTAGATTGGATTGGAACTCATTGAGAGCATTTTGAACATCATCCCTGGTGGCTTTCAGTTCTGCCCTAACATTGTGAACATCATCCCTGGTGGCTTTCAGTTCTGCCCTAATCAATTCTGTTTGGTCATCCATGGCTTTCTCCAACCTAGCTATTGCCTGGATAATTGTTAGTCTGAATTCCTTTTCTGACATATTGTCTATGTCGATAGCCATTAGCTCTGTTGCAGAAGGCCCATCCTCTGTATTTTTCTTCTGTTGGGTATTCCTCCTCCTAGTCATTTGGGTAAGAGATGACTAAACAGATACAGCTGGACTTATCGACTGTGGTGCAGTCAAGGTGCACCCTGGAACGCTTCTGTGCAATCAGGATTCCCCACCCAAATGAGAGAAAAAAGAAAAGAAAAAGAAATAGAGAAGAAGAAAGAAAAAAAGGGGAAAGAAAAAAGGAAAAAAAAAAAGAGAGAGAGAGAGATAGGAAAAAAAGGGAAGATAAAAGAGAAGGCTCAGCCCAAATGGGCCACAAGGTAAGATTTGTGGAGTATACAAACAAAAACAGACAAACAAAAAGAGTGATAAAAGTATATGACAAGAGAAAAAAATATGTATATATAAGCAAAAAAAAAAGGGAAGAACCTCATCAGAAAGAACCCCAAGTATAAGATTTATATATTATCAGGAAAAACACAAATTCACAGAAACACTGACAGAAGGAAAAATTGGGAGAGTGGTTATAGATTCTCAGTGTGGGTGAGGAAGGTTATTTTGATTCTTCCTGAAGGTATCTTGATGTTTTTGTTAAGGGACTCAAATTTCCTAAATTACAGGGGGATTAGAAACTGGTTTGCCTATAGGGGTAGCATTGATTGGGGAAAGGGGATTACCTTGAAGTTTAACTCTATATGTATATTAGAAAATTAAAAAAGAATAAACTAGACTAAACTAAGTTAAAGTTAAAAAAGAATTAAAAAAATAGAAAAGCAAAAGGAAAACACGGGTGTATGTATCAAAAAGTTCAGGTTAGAAGGTTATTAAAGAATTTGATGTACTGGACATCTCAGTGTGATGGTAAATAGGTTAAAAAATTATCTGTATGTATAAAAAAAAAAGAACCAGAATATTGGTAAAGAGTTAAAAATAAAAGTTGTATTTATGAAGTAGTGGTGGTTGTTCTCTTGTAGTCTTTTTTTTTTTTTCTTCCTTCCTGGTTGGTTTTCTGGGGGAGGGGCCTGCCACATGGGTTTTCAGACAATGATGTTCCCTGAGTTAGGTCCTCCAGCTCCCCTCGAGGGGGTGAGCTCTTTTTTTTTTCAGGAAACTGTTTTTTTCAGCCTTTTGTTCTCTGGGGGGTTTTATGTTCTTTCATCTGCTTTCTCTCGCCTTGACAGCTTTTGATGGTTTTTGGAGGTTTAGAGGAGAGCAAACAGCACCCCAACCTCCCTCTCAGAGAGAAGCCTCAGACTGTTTTGCAAAAGCTGCTGGCAGAGTCAGTTCTGAGTCACTGTCCCTGGGGATGCAGGAGCTCCTCGTTATACCCAAAACCAGGGCAGCGGTGGCTGTCTAGGCAGCTCCAGACCGCCAGAGAGGTTCCGAGCAGAGATCACACCCTGAGATTTTCCCGCTGTCCCGGGCTGGGAATGTCTGGTTTTTCCGGATGCCAGAGCTCCAGGCTAGCGCCTAGTAGCACCTATCCCAAGGGAGGGTGTGGGACGCGCGCGTTTCAGGATTGCCGTCTGGCCAGGCTCCCAGCCCCTCACAGGAGCCAGACCCCACTCGTTCTCGGGCGCGCTGGCGTTCAGGCGCACTGGCGGCTCAGGGACGGAGACCTGATTTCTCCGCCGCACTCTCTCTGGCTCCGCGCCAGGGGAGGCTGTCCTGGGTCCGGGGACTTAGGTCCCTGACCCTAACCGCCCAGGTTCCCACTATTACCCCCCGTGATCCTTTGCTGTTTGTTTTTTGAGTGCTTTCAACCAGACTCCAAGTTAATGCTGGTCCCCAGACGCAGAGCACTCTCGTGTTGGGGTGTTACTTTCTGATCGGTCACCTCTGGTGGGTCCCTCCCCCTTTTGTTTATCTTCTGATATCAGTCGGACGTTCCCAGTCTGCTTTACCTGCCACTGGCGTCTTCTGCTCCTGTAGAGATCCAGACGTGTATAATTCTGATCTCAGGCTGATTTCATGGGTGGTCGGAGTTCTTTGGTAGGTAATCAGCTCACTTTAGGGTACAGGTTGAAATGGTGCCTCCTCCTACTTCCCCGCCATCTTGACTCCCTGTACCCTATTTTAACTACCACTACCACCACCCCTTTTTTTTTGCCAGAAGCCCCAGTTACAGATCTCTCTGTTTTGACTTTGCCTTCCAATTTACTTGTCTTAGGTACTTTTCTCTCTGGAATATGCCCTCTGTGAAAATATTATGAATAGCTGGGGATAGTGGCTTGATTAGTTACTTGTTTCTCTCTCTCTCTTGAGCAGAAGACCAACCCCACCCACTCCTCCACCAGCACAAGGTAACAATGCAATTTAAGCAATGGTAAGAATTTCCTGCCCTGTAACAGACTAATTAAAATGCTATTTTTTTAGTGGGGTGGCGAGGAGCACTATAATTTTGAATTTCTCAAAATATTATACACCATAGGAGACTCTCTACCTGACCTACTTATATTTTCTATTCTACCTCTCATCTGTGCTGGTCTCATTAAAAACGACATTGTCTTATTTTAGAAGTGGAACCATGAAACTGTCAAATGACGAGCTATTTCCTGTTTATATACAAAGGAGTTGCAATTCCAAAGCAAGAGAAGCAAAAGAGCTAGGTGAAGGTTTCCCTACACATGACAGTATGTTGCTTGATATTTACTGAAACTTAAAGAATCCTGATATTGGCGGCCTGGGGACTGTGATGGGGATGCAGGCTGACATGTCGGCATCTTTCATTCACTTTGGAGGCCTTTTCTTGAGAGGTGGCTCCATGGCAGCAGAAGGTGGTGGAGTCAGTCTTGCTGGTGGTGGTGTGCATATCGAGCCATGATAGACACAGTTTGCCCTGCTGACCAGATCCCAGGTGACCCCGGCAGAGTTCTTCAGTACGATCATGTGGTTTTGGACTCCCTTGCATTTTGCGGATGACTCGGATCCTGTGCTGGGTCCCTTTCCATATCCAGATCCTTTCCAGGGGGCCAATGAATAACTAGGTATCCTTTCTGATGATTAATTCTGAAAGTGTAGCCTGCACTCTTTACAAGAGCCAGGTGAGAATTTCAAGCAATTACAGACTTCATATCATACATGAAAGTTGTAAAGTAAGTAAAGTGTTTTGGTGAACAGTGAGGGGAAAAAAAAGAATCCTGATACTGTTTACCCAGTATTTCACCCAATAGTTTTTCTTAAATTTCTTCATTTTGGTAGAACTAAAACTATTTTAAAACAATTGATTTAGCCTTCAACTTACAGCACAGAGTATTTTATATGGCTTATTCTCTCTTTTAAAAAAATTGAAAAGATTTTATTTATTTATTTATTTATTTATTTGAGAGAGAGAGAGAGAGCAGAGGGAGAAGCAGACTTCCCACTGAGTAGAGAGTCTAAACTGGAGCTCGATCTCAGGAGTCTGAGATCATGACCTGGGTGGAAGGCAGACACTTAACATATTGAGCTACCTCTATATGGCTTATTCTCATGTCCATTTATAGGAATAAAAATGGGCTCCTCAAGAGATAAATTTGCATATTAGAGAGGTAAGTGATTGTCTGTTCTACTTACGCCTTATCTATAGTGTTTTCATATGCTCCTCCTGCTTTAGTGGCCATGTCCTGCACTAATAGTTAAATTAACAGATTGGATGATAACATAACCCAAGAGTAGGCAATCCATCCAACAGACTGCCCAGCAACCACACACATCTGGCCTGTAGTGTAAGAAAGTCTCAGTCAAATCTATTCTCAGGAACATTGGTGAGAGAACAGAGACAGCATAGAGATGAAAAGGAAAGTAATCCATGAAAATAACAGAGAAAATACACCTGAAAACAGGCTCTCTTTATTCTTGCAGTACATTGATTTGGTTTCTATACTTTGAATCACAAGGGTGAGAACATAAGCAATAATGAAGGAAAAAACACTGAAGTGATAAATGAATAGTAGACTATGAAGTCAGTGGCTTCCACATAAATAGAATATTAAAGTCACTCCTTCCATCCCTCCTGCTACACTGTGACCTCCTTGAAGGAAAGGACTACGTCTCATTCATCTCTGACTTCCTCATACCTTGTATATGATAAGTATTCAATAAATACCAAATATAAAATTCAATTTTCTATGATGAATGAAAGTCACCCAAATTGGACAAGATAGTCTGATTGATGGCAATCTTTTCATCACCTAGACTTCTTTCCTTGTATTTCTATAGACCTTATAGTTTGAAAAATACTGTCTAACCTTCATTGTATAATCATGATTTTATTTTATTTTTTATTATTTTATTTTATTTTTAAAAGATTTTATTTATTTATTTGACAGAGAGAGAGATCACAAGCAGGCAGAAAGGCAGGAAGAGAGAGGGGGGAAGCAAGCTCCCTGCTGAGCAGAGAGCCTGATGCGGGGCTTGACTCAAGACTCTGAGATTACGACCTGAGCCAAAGGCAGAGGGTTAACCCACTGAGCCACCCTTTAAAAATTTTTTTTTTAATTTTTATTTAGGGGTGCCTGTGTGGCTCAGTCGGTTAAGTGTCTGCCCTTGGCTCAGATCATGATCCCAATGTCTTGGGAATGAACTCTGCATCCGGCTCCCTGCTCAGTGGGGAGCCTGCTTCTCCCCTGCTCCTGCTTGTGTTTTTTTTTTCTCTCTCTCTAATAAATAAAATCTTAAAAAAATAAGTAAAAAGTTTTATTTATTTTAGAGAGAACGCACAAGAGAGCACATGAGGGCATGCAGGCGGGGGGAGGAGCAGAGGAAGAGTGAGAACAAGAGAGAGGGAGAGAAAATCTCAAGCAGACTCCCTGCTGAGCGTGGAGCCCAACACAGAGCTTGATCTCACGACCCTGAGATCAGGACCTGAGCTGAAATCAAGAGTCAGAGCCTTGACCAACTGAACTACCCAGGCACCCCAATAATAATTTTTTATAAGGTGGCCACAAACTTCATTAACTTTCACATTGTAACATCCAAAGAATGTCCAGATTAGATATTAGAATTTTGAAAAATTGAGCTAGGTTCTTGTATACAAAATAAATATATCATTTGAATCCTATATAGATGACAAACAGATAAAAGTGAAATCTAAAAGATCAAATTGTCAGGCAATAATAAATAAATTTTTAAGAAGACACAGAAAAATATGCAAGACTTCAATAGTTAAATAATATTTCATAGAGAGACATTTTAAAATACCAAATGCTGTGTTCCAGCCCTAGGGTTTATGTTTGCTCTGTTCACATTCCATCCCAGAAGAGATGTGTATGCTCATCCTTACTACCCTAATAGATATCTAAGGCTTATAGGTGTCAAGAATGGAATGGTCAATGGCATGCCTCGGTGGCGTCAGTTAAGCGTCTGCCTTCAGCTCAGGTCATGATCTCTGGGCCCTGGGATCAAGCCCCACATTGGGCTCCCTGCTCAGTTGGGAGTCTGCCTCTCTCTCTGCCTCTGACCCCCACTCATGCTTTCTCTCTCTCTCTGAAATAAATAAATCTTTTAAAAAATGAACTGAAGAGTCCAGGATTTTTCCTTATTTATAATAAGTGAGATGGCAGGTATCATGGATGCTGGCAAAGACCCGAGACTCCTGGGTTAGAGATATTGGACTTTATTACCCACAGCACAGCAAGTAGCACAAGCTTCATGTGGGTTTGTGTGGGTTCCTCATGCCTCTCAAGTCATACAGGGGAGGTGTAAAAAGGTTAGGGTAGGGCAGGCAGATGCTATGCATGGAATGGGTTTGCTTTGTGGCCAAGGAACACTCAGCTTGGGGGATTCACTGCTTTATAGCAAACAGAAGAAAGCTGACCTTCTATCTGTGGGGAGATATTACCTCATCTCTCAAGGCTGCTTGCGGCAAATAAAATTCTGAGAAACGGCTTGGGCAAAGAGCAGATTGGGACTTTGCATCCTTGCCATAACCAGCAAGATTTGTAGGAGCATGAGAGATTCTTGGATGAGGAGCTCCAACAAGTGGTGTTTGTGGGTACTGTGACGAATATTCGCCTGGAAAAGTGGTTGGTGACAGAGAGAAATCTTTTTTTTTTTTTCAACTGAGGTATAATTGACATATAACAGATCCCTTTTAGGTGTACACATGATGATGATTTGATACTTGTATACATTGTGAAATGATGGCAGAGACTGGTAATGGTACAATGTTGTGAATGTACTACATGCCACTAAGCTGTACATATTAAAATGGTTAAAATGGTGAATTTTAGGTTATGTGTATTTCGCCACAATTAAAAAAAAATCTTACTGAGTTCCAGGCATTGCTTCCTCCCACAGGATGGTTGGCTGGTAAAGCCCTGGGCAGAACAGAATCATGTTCCTACTCACATGCAGACTGGAATACCAGTGGGCACGGGTTCTGGGTACGGGTTTTGCCTTTTGCTATGGCTCTTAGTGCAGTTGATTGACTATAGGTGGGGGGACAGGTTTCTAGGACTGAGCACCAGAGCATTTGGCCTACTTTCCCTAACATACCCACCAGTTCTCTTCCTTGCCTGTTTTTTTTTTTTCCCAAAGGTTTTATTTATTTATTTGAGAAACAGAGAGAGAGCACACGAGAAGGGGGAGGGTCACAGGGAAAATCAGATTCCCTGCTGAGCAGGGAGCCTCATGTGGGACTCAGTCCCAGGACTTGGGGATCATGACCTGAGCCAAAGGCAGACGCTAAACCTTCTGAGTCACCCAGGCGCCCTCTCCCTGGGTTTCAAGATGCCTCCTTTCTATCCCATACCCAGTTATATTTTTTTTCCTTTTTTAAGATTTTATTTATTTATTTGAGAGATAGCTACAGAGGTAGTAAGAGTGGGGAGGAGAGGGAGAAGCAGGCTCATGACCTGAGCTGAAGGCAGACACCCAACCGACTGAGCCCCCAGGTGCCCCCAGTTCTCTTTCTTTACCAAGAAAACCAAGGTTTGTTTTATGATAACCCATGGTGAAGAGCCTGTAACCAGAGTCCCAACTTTTAACAATCAAAAATCCTTTTCCTGACAGCAAGAAACGCTCAGTTTTCAAAATTTAGGTAATCTCATCCAGTGCTTTCTGGAAGGGAGGGCAAATTTTTGCATCCTGTTTTGGGAGAGTTCCCTTACCCCCAGAATGAGCTAAATGTTTCTAATACAACAAAGGAAAACTTTTTTTTTGAAAACTTTGTTTTAAGCAGTTACCTTTTCTTATTAAAAAGATCTATCATTTCTATCTTGCTTTGCTTCAAAATAGTTCTGACTCATTTCTCCCATAACATAACACAGGTTATGTTAATAATAGGAAGTATAGACTCTCAACCTTGAGCTCTGAAAACTTGAGGCTTTATCTTCTTAGGCTGACCAGGAAGTTCAGGGCCACTGAATAGAGTCACAGAAAAGTCATTTCTTGCCATCTGCCTTAGCTTCCCTCTGTTGCTGAAACAAAGTACTACAAACTTGGTGGCTTACCATAGAAATCTGCAGTGGGTCTCACTAAGCGAAAAGCAAGGTATTGTCAGGGCTGCATTCCTTTCTGTAGGTTCTAGGGGAGAACCCATGTCCTTCCTTTTCCAGCTTCTGGAGGCTGCCCACGATCCTTGGCTCTCAGCCCCTTCCGTCCATCTTCCAAGCCAGCAACAGAGGCTCATGTTCTCATGTAACTCTGACCCATTCTTCCTCCTCCTTCCACTTCTAAGGGTCCTTGTGACCACATCAGGCTCATCTGCATGATCCAGAATAACCTCCCTGTTTTAAGGTGACCTGATTAGCATCCTTAATTCCACCTGCAACCTTCATTCCCCTTTGCTATATAAGGTGACATATTCACAGGTTCCAGGGATCATGATGTGGACGTCTTTGGGGGGCCATTTATACTGTCTACCATATGCCATCACTTGACAACTATTTTTTGAGCACCTATGAATAGAAAGCTTTCTGCTCTGCCTTAGGAGGCCATCTGGATGAGACAGGACTCATTCAGAGCAAGGTAAAAATCACAATAGAAGGTTTCACCAGCTGCAGGAAGATAAGAGGAACTCCTATGAAAATTAGAAGAGGGTGTGGTGTGATTGATGATGCGGTCAGAGAAGACTTCCTGCACTAGGCAGAACTTGTTCAGTCGGTCTTAAAGGAAGTTTGACTGTGGTCCCGACAATATTGAAACACTGAACTGAGTTCAAGGAGTTGAACAGGTTTTTAAAAAAAGTTTTTAAAGATTTTATTTGTTTATTTGACAGAGAGAGAGAGACGGCAAGAGAGGGAACACAAGCAGGGGGAGCGGGAGAAGGAGAAGCAGGTTTCCCTCTGAGCAGGGAGCCGGACACTGCACTGGATCCCAGGACCCTGGGATCATGACCTGAGCTGAAGGCAGACACTTAACGACTGAGCCACCCAGGCGCCCCAGTTAAACAGGTCTTACATACTGTTTAATTAAATGAAGAGGCCATTAGACTGAGGGCTCTAACGCTTTGGTGGCCTATATGAACAAACTCAAACCTCTGCCTGTAAATGCCTCAAGGTTAAGAAATAGAAACCTGAGGACAACCAATCTCAAACAGCCAACTAGGCTTTAAGCTATAGTTCATCCAATAATTTCCTTTCTTTGCTTCTGTACCTTCTCTACAGGAGTTATCCCCCTAGCTCCTGCCAGAGGAGGAGGGCTCCTAACCACTTCTGGTTTGGTATTGCCTGATGAGAATTGAAATTTGTTCACATATACTGTCAGTATTTTTAACATGCCTCAGTTTATCTTTTAACAACACAGTTTTGAGGTCAGCTTTCCAATGCCATAGTTGTAAAATGAATGTACTCACTGCAATTTAATGTGATGTCTCTGTAACACTTATCTGCTTATTTGATGACTTATCTGCTTATTTGAAGCTCATTTGATGCTTACCACAGCGCAGAATGAGACATAGTCTCTCTACCTCCCCCAATTCCTTGCTGCATGTGAAGCCAAGCATACAGGCTCATTTAATTTTTTTTAAGATTCTATTTATTTATTAGAGAGAGAGACCTCGGAAGAGCGATCACAAGCAGGGGAAGGGGAGAGAGAGAAGCAAACTCCCCACTGAGCAGGGAGTCCAATGCGGAGCTCCATCCCAGGACCTGACCTGAGCCGCAGGCAGATGCTTAACCGATTGAGCCAACCAGGTGCCCCCAGGCTCATTTTATTTTAAGGTTTATCTGCTAACCACTCTGGAGAAACAAGAGATAAAGCTAATAGATACATGGGAGTGGCAAATGTTCCATAATCTTACAAAGTTTATATAATGTTGGCCTCTAATGATTTTTGCTTTCTTTTCCAGTGGTAAAAGAAAATACCACTGGGTTTAGACCCTCTGCTTCTATTTTCTTAGGGATCATCATCATCAAGGCAGCAAGCAACTATAGAGTGCCTTGTTATAATTGCTTTACATATTTTAACTCATTTAATTCTTACACCAACCCATTTTATCAATAAATCAAGTGAGGCAAACTTTAAATCCCGGTAGACTGGCTCTAAAAATCTGTGTTTCTAACCACTATACCACACTGGTGCATCACTGCCTCTTCCCTAACATCACCTCACCTTCTGCCTATTAATATAAGACTACTACTTGGACACTTTTCCTATGAGGAACCAACACACTAAGTTACAGAGGAAGGAACCGAGAAAAGTAAGGCTTTTTCAAGGCAACGTTCTTGGTGAGTAGGAGCTGGGAGTCAAATCCAGCTCCATCACACCATATTGTCTTTAATAGAGGCCAATTTGTGAGGTCTGGTTCTGATCCAACATAGGGAAAAGAATTTAGGAGAATAATAAATAAAAACAATTTATTTCAAACAATACCACGTTATCAGTATGGGGTGTTTTATTTTTAGACACTGTGATCAAGGCCAGATTAATACCTTTAGAGGCTCTAAGTTCTAAAAAAGAGAAGGCTGTCTTCCCCAAACCATCCTCTGTGGATTTAAATGAAAAACAATTAATACTAGTTATAGTTATAAATGGTAAAATAAATACAAATACCTTTTTTTTCATCGTGACCATTTAAATTTTTCTTTTTGGAAACCAACAATCAAATTCTTTTTTTTTTAAGATTTTTATTTTTTGAAGTCCTCTCTACAACCAATGTAATAATAATTATTAATGGTAATATGGCACCATATTATGGTAATATTAACACCTGAGCCAGCCAGGTATCCCTCCCCCCAATAATCAAAGTCTTAAAAGAATTCTCAAAAGCATTTTTCTGGATGTCCAAGGCACATGTTTCAACTGTTAAGTAATTCAATACTGACTGTTACAGTTACGTATTAATTCCTGGAAAGGGGTATAAAAGTTACAATTGTAAAAGTAAGTTTGGAACATACAGTGACAGAAGCAAGTGATTGGGAAGAATATGGAGCAATCAAGTCAGGGAGGGGCTCTGTTTGCAATTTACAAAAATCTACCTACCATGGGTGGGATCAACTGTCTACAGGAAGTCTTTCCAAAAGACTGCAGCCTATAGTGTAACCATGGATAAGTTACTGATGACACTTAAGTACTCCTTAGAGGTTTCCAGGAAGCAGCCAACATCAAACTTATAAATAAAGCAGCCAACATCAATCTATAAACCTGGGAAATGCAAACATTAAGACAGTCTGGTAAAAGAGAAAGGAGGCGAGGTATTATAACATCTACAGCCAGAAGAAGGAAAGCAATGCTTAGATAATTCACCAAAAAAAAAAAAGAGGTTGACAGTAAGAATCTTTTTAGTGTGTCCAGGATTGCCCAAGAAAGAGGAGCCTCAGATTCGGGGCATGAATATTTTATTTGGATTAATATAGTCCGATTCTGAAAGAGCCCAACTGCTCCTGCTGTTGTGGTTTAATAATAATATTCCATTAAGATCATCAGACTCTCTTTGCCCAGATTTTAAGCCTGCCAATTTATTAAGTGACTTCTTAATACTCTTATATTGGGAATAGGGCTCCTCACCACAGACACACGGCTCCATTCAGTGTTGTATGTATAATCGTTTAGATAATACATCAATTGTCATCTAGATTATAAATCATTCTCTTATGAATCACAGGATCTCGACATTGGAGGATACTTCAAAGACATTTCATTAACCATCCATCTGGTGCTGAAATTCCCCCTATAAAATAGTTGGCAAGGAGTCATTCATTTTTCCTTAAGCATCTCAAATAACAGGAAACTCATTACCTCTTCACTTCTCTGAACACCTTTGTTAGAAAATTCTGCTTTATATTGAACAAAAATGTGTTACTACTTTAGAGCCCTCAATCTTAGGTTGACCTCTTGGGACCACATATAAGACAAACTAAACTTCAATAAAAATAAAAATAAAAATACCCCCCCCCAAAAAAAAACCCAACACCCAAATGTTGATAAGCTCATGCTCTTGACAAACCTCTTTTCCAGGCCAAATTCCCTAAATCCTTTAACATCTCCTCATATAAAATGGTTTCAAATCATTACATCATTCTGGTTACCCTCCCAAGGACAGGTTTTCATTTCTCTTTTAAGATGTGGTCTTAAAGCATTGTCAAGTGCTTTTGTAAAATTTGCAAAATTAAGATATTTTTATCACTCATGGTTAAGATGATGGTCACTTTCTGTTCCTCCTTCTCCTCTGTCATACTTCCCCTCATATCGAGCCACACTGGAGAGGCCATGAGCATTTCTGGGTAGAGCTAAGGGGAGGTTGTGTTGGTGGTATATTTAGTTTGGGTTTAGGAGAATATATATCATGTGGTATATATATAGACTGATTGCTAACTATCTTAGTGTAGGAATGGCTTCCAGGAATACACTTAAGACCTACTGTGCTAATTTCATGGAGCATTGTGACACTAAGTTGCAGGTGTGTTAGAAAGCTAATGAAAATGTTATTTTTTTAAATCTTTTTATTTTTAAAAGATTTTATTTATTTATTCGACAGAGAGAAAGAGAAAAGGCAGTTGGAGGGACAGAGGGAGAGGGAGAAGCAGAGAGTCTGATGTAGAACTTACTCGATCCCAGAACCCTGGGCTCATGACCTGAGCTGAAGGCAGACAGGTAACTGACTGAGCCACCCAGGTGCCCCAAAAGGGTTATTTTTTATGAGTTTTGTGATATTGAAGAGATTTTTCAGCTTCTTAAAATATAAAATGTGCTATGCATTGAACTGCACCCTTACAATGAGGAAACTTTATGGTACATAAATTATACCTCAATAAAGCTATTAAAAATGTGCTATGATATCTTTTCTTATTTTAAATATTCACTTCTGTGTGTAAAGTAAAATCAGAACATATATAACCAGGTATCTACAAAGAGTTATACCAAACATCATACTTGAGGGTTTATTGTTGGGGCACCTGTGTGGCTTAGTTGGTTAAGCATCTGCCTTAGGGTCAGGTCATGGTCCCGTGGTTCTGGGATCAAGTTCTGAATCGGGTTCCTGCTTCTCCCTTTCCTGCTGCCTCTCTGCATGGATTGTGCTCTTGTGCACACTCTTGCTCTCTCTCTCAAATAAATAAAATCTTTAAAAAAGGGTGAAATGTTGAAAGAATCCTCTTTGAGACTGGGAATTAGACAAGGAGATCGCTGTTGTTATCTTTGCTGAACATCGTATTGGCAGTTATAGTGAGTGCAGGAAGCCAAAAAAAAAAAAAAAGAAAGAAAAGAAATAAAAGATATAAGAATCAGGAAGGTGGAAATAAAATTGTTATTATACCAAAAGTATGACTTAGTTTATAAAAATCCAAAATATTAGATACAAAAATATTATTAGAATTAATAAGTAAGTTTGGCAACATTGCTGGATATAAAAATCAATATGTAAAAATAAGTTGTTCTTTTATGTAAGAGCTACAATTAAAAATTTAAAAGTATAGGGGTGCCTGGGTGGCTCAGTGAGTTAAAGCCTCTGCCCTCGGCTCAGGTCATGATCCCAGGGTCCTGGGATCAAGCCCCGCATCGGGCTCTCTGCTCTGCAGGGAGCCTGCTTCCTCCTCTCTCTCTGCTTGCCTCTCTGCCTAGTTGTGATTTCTCTCTGTCAAATAAATAAAATATTTTTAAAAAATTTAAAAGTATAATTTACAATCCTATAACAAAGTATTTAGCAACAAATGTAACAAAGGAGGTGCAAGGGGAAGTTGAATACAAAATTTACATAAAAGTGCAAAAGGTCAAGAATAGTCAAAACATCTTAAAGAACAAGGTGGGGAAAATTGCCCTATCAAATGTCAAAGTTTATTATAAAACCATAGGACCTAAGGCTGTGGCATGGCGTGAGCTGAAGAGAATTCAAGAATAAAACCACCTGTATATAGAACTGACATTTTAGATCAGTGAAGAAAGTGTACTTTTAAAAATGGTGCTGGCACAATTAGTTTTCCATGTGGAAAACTAGTAAATTGGGCCCCTACCTCACACCATACCTAAGAACATCAACTCCAGATGGAGTCAAAAGAAATGTGAGAGGCAAAAATATAAGACTTTTAGAAGAAAATGTGAAAGAATATCTTAATGATCTCTGGGTATTAAAAGGTTTCTAAAAGAAGACACAAAAATGCATAACTTCCAGTCCCGTCCATGTTGCTGAGCGAAATAAGTCAAGCGGAGAAAGTCAAGTATCATATGGTTTCACTTATTTCTGGAGCATAACAAATAACATGGAGGACATAGGGAGATGGAGAGGAGATGGGAGTTGAGGGAAATTGGAAGGGGAGGTGAACCATGAGAGACTATGGACTCTGAAAAACCACCTGCGGGTCTTGAAGGGGCGGGGGGTGGGAGGTTGTGGGAGCCAGGTGGTGGGTATTAAGGAGGGCACATATTGCATGGAGCACTGGGTGTGGTGCAAAAACAATGAATTCAGTTATGCTGAAAAGAAATTAAAAAAATAAATAAAAAACAATGCTTCTAAAGAAAAAAAAATGCATCACTTACAAGAGAAAAAACTGATAAATCAGAATACATGAAAATTAAGAACTTCTATTTAACAGAAAACACTACTGAGAGGGTGATAAGACAAGCCATAAATGTAACCCATCAAGAATTAGTATCAGATTCTAAAGAGAACTCAACTCTATAAACATAGAAAAATAAAACAATAGAAATATAGGTAAAAAACTAAGAGTCACTTCTGAAAAGAGAAAATTCAAAGGGTCAATAGTTGAGTTAAAAGATGCTCAACCTCTGGTGCCTGGGAGGTTCAGTCAGTTAAGTGTCTGCCTTTGGCTCAGGTCATGATCCCAGGGTTCTTGCATTGAGTCCTGCTCAGTGGGGAGCCTGCTTCTCCCTCTCCCTTTGCTGCTCCCCCTGCTGTGCTCTTACTCTGTCAAATTAATTAATTAATTAATAAGTTTAAAAAATCTTTCTAAAAAAAAAGGGATACTCAACCTCTTTAGTAATCAAGGAAATGAAAATTAAAATCACAACAAAGTAGTATTTTATACTCACTGGAATCATAAAAATAAAAAAGTCTAATAATAAAAGTCTAATAAAAAATACCAAGTGTTGGTAAGCACATGGAGGAAGTGGAATGTTCATCCATGGCTCATTGGATTATACAATTTATGTGAGCACTTTGGGAAAAGGTTTGGCATTAAATAGTAAAGTTGAACATGTATAAATCCCAGGACCCAGGAACCGTAGTGCATATACATCATTTTGTTAACATTGCTCTATCATCATCCAATATGATACTGAGTGAAAGAAGCAAACCACAGGAGCATATATACATACAAACAACTAGGTTCCATTTATTAAAAAGCTCAGAAACAGAAAAAGTAAACAATATAGTATATTTTTTAGGGATACATACAGTCAGTAAGCCTCTGAAGAAAAACAAGGAAATAATTAACTCAAATTTTAAGGTAGTAGTTACATCTGATGAGGGAGGGAATTGTAATCAAGGAGGGATGCACAGAGGGTTTTAAGAAATAAATATTTTATTTTTTTAAACCTGGGTAGTGAGTACATCAATAGTCATTCCTTAAAATTATTCTTTAAAGTACATATATATGTTTTATGCTGTTTCTGTGTATGATATATTTCGCCATTTTAGAAAAGAAAAAAAACTGTCCAGAACTGAACACACAATTCTAGTTAATCCATACTAGAAAACTATCACCTCTCTCATTTTGAGTATTCTGTCTCTGTTTTTAAAAAAGATGTATGTATTTATTTTGAGAGAGAGAAAGAGAGGGAGAGAGGGAGCACGCTCATGGGCATGCAGGCGCAGGGGGAGGGGCAGAGGGAGAGAGAATCCTCAAGCAGACTCCCTGCTGAGTGCGGAGCCTGAGGCAGGCTGGATCCCAGAGCCCTGAGATCACCACCTGAGCCAAAATAAAGAGTTGGACACTTGACTGACTGAGCCACCCAGGTGCTCCTCTGTCTCTGTTTTTTTGAACCGAGGTGTGCCTTTATATCTTTGAAATTTTCTCTTACTTATTTATTTTTTAAATATTTTATTTATTTGACAGAGAGAAACCACAACTAGGCAGAGAGGCAGGAGGAAGCAGGCTCCCCGTGGAGCAGAGAGCCGGATGCGGGGCTCGATCCCAGGACCCTGAGATCATGACCTGAGCCGAAGGCAGAGGCTTTAACCCACTGAGCTACCCAGGCGCACTCTTATTTATTTAGCCATTTTCCCCCTTGTCCTCCTAGTCAGTCAAGCTCTTCCCAGAGCCAGATCATCCTTCAGGAGAACATATATAGCGACATTTCTGAGCTAGTCAGGCTGAGGTCCAAATTGCAGGGGGCAGCTGTGGCAGCTCTTCTGAAAGCCCACCTTAAAGCTTAACACGCTTGCTTCCTGCCCTGTTTCTCCTGAGGCCATCTGCTTATAGCCCCAGCCTTTAGTGGGAAACCTTTGCAAATGGCTTATCAAGGCAAGCAATGCCTCACATTAGGTCATATTGATAAGACAAAGAGAGAATATTCTCACTCAAGAAGATTGTTATTTCCTGAAGGGATAAAACCCCACCAGGGAAAACCCCTGCAGTTGTCATAGGTAGGGCTGGTCTCCTCAAGCTGATAACATAGTTCCGTTCAGAGGAGGAAGGCAGAATGCACTTATTTCACTCCTTGAAGCTTTTGAGGTAATTGTGCATCTTTCATTTCTTAAAGACTCACATACTCTGAGCTAGACAGAGGTCTCAACCCTGAAGAACATCTCCAGAATCCAGGTTGCTGAATTTTCCCTGCTGCCTAGAGAGACTCCAAACCAGTTCTTGACAATGGGCAACTGGGTGGTTAACCATTGGTTCTCAGTTTTGTTTCTGGTAAGTAAATGTTTCCTATCTATGAATTATTCTTAAGAGAATAATTTGAGTAATTTGTAAACAGAGTAATTTGTTAATATTTCTTTTTTTAAAGACTTTATTTAGTTATTTGAAAGAGAGAGAGAGATAGAGCACGAGTCGGGTGAAGGGCAGAGGGAGAAGCAGACTTCCTGGTGAGTGGGAAGCCCAACACGGGGTTCTATCTTGGGTCTCCAAGATCCTGACCTGAGCTGAAGGCAGATGCTTAACCAACTGAGCCAGCCAAGCACCTCTGTTTGTTATTATTTGAAATGGAAATATTCTATGCCAATATGGGGCCCACTGAGGCCAGTTATCAGTTAAAAGCCCAACTCTAAGATTACACGTTTTATAAAATCTTGTGTATATGATTTATTTCACCATTTTAGAAAAGGGAAAAAATCCAACTCCAGAAATTGGTTGGTAAAGAGACAAATGATATAAACCTCAAGTATCTGGAATCTCTGTGTTTTCATTTTCCATCTTTTTTCTCTTCCATGTCACTTCTAACTACTGCCATGCAGCCTTCGTTTCTCTTCATCCTTTCCGTACTACCAACAGCAAGATTTCATAAAATCATTGAATGTTTGAGATAGAAATATTCTTGGTGATCATGGCTCAGTGCTCTCCATTTTAGAAATGGAATGTGAGTTACATACGCAATTAAAATTTTTTCTAGTACTTAGGTTGAAAAAGGTGAGAAGAAGTAGGTGATATTAATGTCCAGTAGTTTATTTAGTTTAACCCAATATATCAAAAATGTTATCCATTCGGGGCGCCTGGGTGGCTCACTTGGTTAAGCATCTGCCTTCAGCTCAGGTCAGGATCCCAGGGTAATGGAATTGAGTCCTGCGTCGGGATCCCTGTTCAGAGGGGATCTTGCTTCTCCTTCTACCTCCTGCTCCCTCTGCTTGTGCTCTCTCTTGACAAATGAATAGATTAGAAATCTTTTAAAAATGTTATCCTTTCAACATGTAATCAATATTGAAAATATTAACAAGATGGAGGTGGGCAGTGCTCTTTTTCTAAAACTAATATGTCTTACATGTTCGGGTTACGCACTTTGCAGTAATTCACAGTGTATTTGAGTGTGATGTGGTTTACTTTTCTACCACATTTGTAATTTTATTTATTCCATCTCCTTTGTGTGAATTCATGTATTATACCAAAATACAAGGGAAATGGGACTATTTGAAATGTCATATAGGAAATACTTTAATAAATATATATAAATAAAATACAAAATATTTGTCCTCATCTTCTCCCCCAGAGCAATGGCAAGACATTTTGTTAGATATTTGTTTTTAATGTTTTCTATAATTTAAAAATGTATAGCTTCTCATAAATATTATTTTCTTAACCATGATACTATAACTTTCCTAGTTTTATCTTAAAAGACAGAATGTCCTGAATTTTTATAGATGTTTTTAATTTGTTTTAAGTAATTTTCATCTTTTTTTTAATGTTCAGTTAGCCAACATATAGCAAATTATGCTTGACATATAATTTCCAATAAACTTTCCACTCAATAAATATTTTTAAAAAAGACAAAAGAAAATAATGAGATCAGTTAATGTCTTTTATTTTTCCCAAGTTTTTGAAACCCGATATGTACTTTGCACTTACAGTGTATGTGCGTTAGGACTAGCCACATTTCCAGTGATCACATGTGGGTAGTGGCTACGGCATTGCCTAGTGCAGCTTAAAGCAGCTCCTTTATTTTTCACAAGGAAAATAAGACCCATATGTCACACCGTGAATGGACTGCAGAACGATAACTCAAGCCCACTTTCCCAGTGTTCAGGCCAGAAATTCTTTACCCTGCACGCCACGTATGCATAACCTCCTTCTCCTTACACACACACACACACCCCTATCCCCACTCTTTCTTCCATTTCTGAGCCACCCCTGAGCTTGAAACTCCCTTTGTCCTTTTTCACTTTCCTAGATCTTCGTGTCATCCCCTTCTGGGGTAATCTCTTTTCTTCCATCTTTTTCCTTTGGGTTCCCTAGGATGGCCCAGGTGCTCGAGGGAAAAAGGTGTGAAGAACAATCATATTCCCCTGGAAGGTTGTTTGTTTTGCATTCAACAAAAGGCCCAGTGCTTATTTTGGCAGGTTACCCTATGCTTTATGTTTTCAACACTTGATCCTGTATATTTAATTCCTTTTGCACTAGTTGAAGAGACAGGGAACCTGGAAATGAGTTTCATTTCTGGTGTTAATTGAGGGATTTTGATCGAATTATTTATTCTCTCTAGACTTTGGGTCACCTGTGTGTGTGTGTGTGTGTGTGTGTGTGTGTGTGTGTGATAAGTTAAATAACTAGATTAGATACAAATATAAGTTTGCTTCTAGTTCTAAAATCCTCTGAATTTTGTATCTCTCTCTTAGTTTTTGCTCAGAGATTTCATCACCCATTATAGTGACTCACATTTAACTATGTAGCTTTGAATTTCCACCCCCTACCGATCTTGCTGGCAGGCTCAGACTTCTTGCTATCTCTGACATATACACCTATACATTATTTTTTTGGAGATTTTATTTATTTGAGAGAGAGAGAGCAAGAGTGAGAGTGAGAAAGCATGATCAGGGGAGGTGAAGGGGCAGAGGGAGAGGGAGAAGCAGACTTTCCACTGAGTGGAGAGCCCAACCTGGGGCTCAATCCCAGGAACCTGGGATCATGACCTGAGCCAAAGGCAGATGCTCAACCAACTGAGCCACCCAGACACCCCGCACTAGTTAAAAAAAAATTAATTTGAGAGAGAGAGAGCATGTGGTGGTGGGGGGGACAGGGCAGAGGGAGAGGGAGAGAAAGAGAGAGAGAGAGAGAGATTGATTCTAGCAGACTCCAAGCTGAGCAGGAAGCTGGTCTCGTGTTCAAGCTCAAGACTCCAAGATCATGACCTGAGCTAAAACCAAGACTCAAGCACTTAACAGACTGCATCACCTAGGCACCTCTGGCACTATTTCTTAAAATAAAAAATAAATTATTCAAAAAACATTCTTACCTCCCCCCTTTTGGCCAGGTCTTCTACCTCACTTTCCACCCATAATGGAGGAAATGATAGTGAAGGTGGGAAATAGAATGCCTTACTCCCAGATGTCACTGTATTCACCTTGCCTACAGTTGGTGATGGTCTGACACAGAGGAAAAGAACTCTCAGATCCTGAAATTGTTCTGCTCTCTCTGTCTTTGGAACTCTTGAGGTGTCTGTGGCTGTCACCACTCTTTTTCTATTAGGATCAAGAATCTCTGAAAGACACTCAATTCTGGAAATGGAGTCTGAGCAAATGATGCAGGAAGAAATGGATTAGTGAAGACGGGTAATAACCTAGATCTGGAGTTAGCATTTATTGAGCTCCTACTATGCACCGACTGTTGTATTAATCACTCTGCATAATTATTTCATGTAAGCCTCACAGCATTGCTCTGAGGGTAGATATCATTATTCCTCTTCACTTTATGGAATACACTAAGATTTAGAGAAGTTAAATAACGTATCTGTCTAAGATTATAGAGCTAGAAAGTGGTGAAGCTAGAATTTGAGCCCAAGGAGTTTGACTCCACTATCACTTTATTTTCTTAAGATTTTATTTATTTATTTATTTATTTATTTATTTATTTATTTATTTGAGGGAGAGAGAGAGAAAGCAGAGGGGAAGGCATGCATCGTGAGCAGAGGGGATAGGGCAGTGGGAGAAGGAGTCTCCCTGCTGAGCAGGGAGCCCAACGTGGGACTACATTCCAGGTCTCCCAGGACCTGAGCCAAAGGCAGATGCCTAACAACTGAACCACCCAGGCGCCCTCCAATATCACTTTAAATCACCATGCTTATGCTGCTGGAGGTGTGTGAGTGAGTGGTCCAGATCTAGGGAATCTGAACAAGCCATGCCCTAAGCTAAAGGCTGTCTACTTGCCGGGCTGAGATGGTTTTGATCCATCCTGGGGCCAACAATATATATTAAGGGCCTCCCAGTGCCCTAGAGTTCTGCTCAGTTACAAAGTAGCACTTCAAAGCTTGGGCCAGAGTTGCCTTGGTTGGTCTCCAAGGCAATGGGGCAGTGGGTTCCAAATTCCCCTTTGCCAGTGCAGCGACAGAGCCTGGAATAGACAAAAGCAGTCTTAAGAGCTCAGATGAGTCCAGAGCAATGATCAGTTAATTTGAAAAGAGACTCACAATCTAAAAACAGGAAAATGTGTGTCAGGGAGTAATTAAAGAGGCAGGCCCATCTGGAATCGTTTAGTCCTTTCCACATTGGTATTGTTATAGATGTTAAATTTATTCTTTGTTTCTTTTAAAAATCCATTTATTCACTTATTACCATCTTTTAGTTACAACGGTTGGAATGCTTCCAGTCCAGAAGTTGGCAAATGTTTTCTGCAAAGGGCCGGGTAGAATGTATTTTAGGCTTTGCTAGGCCCTATGGTCTCTTTCATAGCTACTCACTGCTTCCACTGAATGATGAAAGCAGCCAGAAACAATATAAGAATAAGTAGGTGTGGCTAAGTTCCAGTACCACTTTATTTATGGACACTGAAATTAGAATTTCATGTAATTGTCACATCATGAAATGTTATTCTTCTTTTGATTTTCCCAACCATTTAAATGTGGGGAAACAGGGACACCCGGGTGGCTTAGTTGGTTAGACATCTGCCTTCAGCTTGGGTCATGATCCTGGAGTCCTGAGATCAAGCCCCACACTGGCCTCCCTGCTTGGTGGGGAGCCTTCTTCTCCCTCTCCCTCTGCCTGCTGCTCCCCTGCTTGTGCTCTCTCTCTCTCTCTCTCTAATAAAATATTTAAAAAATAAGTATGTGAAAACAAACAGAAAAGTAAAAAACATTCTTAATTTGTAGGCTGTACAAAATAAATGGTGAGCTAGATTTGGCCCATCGGCCTTGGTTTGCTGATCCTGGTCATTAGCATCTGACGAATGCATGTCCTGACGTGCTAACTCTCTCTGAAAGTAAGTTGGATACTAGAGAGATTGTATTCATTTACAATGAAAAGACATAAACATAAAAGAGCCAAAATGGTGACACTACTTCCTCTCCCTTATCTATTCCTTCCCATATCCAAATTTTACTTGGTTCTTTGCTTGTTTTTTTCTTCCTCCAGACTACTTGGTTGGGGCTGAATATTTTCCTCTTTGTGCATGCCTTCCAGTCATATGAGAAAGCCGATAAGTACTACTATACAAGAGAAATCTTGGGGGTGAGTATCACACTTTCGATATGGAGACTCTCTAGGTTTTTTGTTTGTTTGTTTGTTTTTTGGTTATTTGTCACCTTGGCTCCTTTGAGACCCAAATGCCCCAATTTCCGCTAGGGTTAGAGTACCCAGAAAAAAAAATACAGGATGCCCAGAGAGAGGGCATGATCTGGGTGAAGAGCTGAGGGAGAGTAAGAGTGAGCCCAAGGGGGTGTGGGGAGGTTGGATCTCGGGACTTTAGGATCATGACCTGACCTGAAGGCAGATGCTTAAACGACTGAGCCACCCAGGTGTCCCCCTCTTCCAGTTAAATTTGAATTCCAGAAAAATAAATCATTTTTTGGTATAACTATATTTTGAGTATTGCTTGGGACATAGGTATGCTAAAAAAAATTACTCACTTTTTAAAATCTGAAGTTCAGATTTAGTTGGGCTTCTGGTACTTTTGTTCACTAAATCTGATAGCTCTATGTAAGGCACACTCCCCAGACCCCATGATAAAAACACACAGTAAAGAAAACTATTAAGCAATCATTTTAAAATGACTCAAGTACTACCATGGGGTGTGAGAGGAAAGCTGAGTAGACCTCCTGCCCCTGCCCCTACTTCATTCAAAGCAGCCTTTACCTGCCTTTTTTAAAAAAGATTTATTTATTCATTTTTATGTGTGTGTGTGAGAGACAGCACACACCACATGAGTGGGAGGAAAGGGATGGGAGAAGTAGACTCCCCACTGAGCAGGGAGCCCCATGTGGGACTCAATCCCAGGACCCCGGGATCACAACCTGAGCCAGAGGCTTCACCAACTGAGCCACCCAGGCGCCCCTCAGCCTTTATTTGTGTTATGGACTCCTGCTTATGATTTCCAGAAAGAGTTTGGTTTAAAACAAGTAAATAAACAACTTGAAAGCCACTGCTGTGGACTGATCTCATGGAAAAACACCTCTCCATCTAAAAAGAGGGATATATAGGGGGTCTGTGGGGTGAGTAGCGCGGCAGAACTCAAGACCTGAAGAAAGGCAGGGGTCGGGTGAGAATAACAGGATGGAGAGGGCTGTGGAAGTGGTAGGTAAAGAATGGAAGAGGGAGGGTGGGGAGTGGATAGGGCACGTCGATGTGGAGGTGACCAGAGATTGTCTCATAGGCTTATCAGTCTTTGAAAAGCAAATTGGACTACTAACTCTAGTGAGTTTTTCAGTAGCAGGTAAGGGATTTGGTTAAATCACTTTCATCTTGATTAGATCATTGGCTTTCCACAAAGACCTGTCCAAGGTACATGTTTAAAGAGTTTGTCCTAAAAAATACTTCTCTTCTCTCTATGATTAAAGGATCCATGTTGCGATCACAACCAATTTGAATGTTCTGTTCATGGCTTATTTCACCCTGCTGTTTTCTATTTTAAATGTTGTTCCTTGATCCTTTTTTGGAAACCATAACTCTAAAGGAAGTGTTAATTTATTTTAAAAATAGCCTTTTAGTAAGAGAGTGATGCAATACATGTGACTAGTTATTAAGAGCTTAATTAGCTTATGACTAAAAAGTCTGCAGCAGAAAAATGAATCATGCTGATATCCTGTGCACATTTCATTCACTTCATTTATTAAAATCTAATCTATTAAAAACATTTAATTATAAATAATGCTATTTTCTGTGACAGCAAATGATACAGAAATGTGTAAGTGAAAATGTGAAAATTGCCCTCCCATTCCATTCCCCAGAGATAACCACTGTTAATAGTTTCTGTGTGTGTCTGTACAGATACACTGATGTAAGTTCACAGATGCATCAGACACACAAGTTTTGTTTTTGAGGTGGGTACTATTCTTATTCACTTTTTAATTTCCTGCCTAGAGTAAAATTTGCCCTTTTTTTGGGTGTATGTACCATTCTATGAATTTGGAAAAGCACATACACTATAGCAAGGAGGTCTTTTTGTTTGTTTGTTTTTTGGTGTGTTTGTGGGTTTTTTTGTTTTGTTTTCACCAAGAAAGGGATCATATTGTTGATATTGGCTGGAAATTGCTTCTTACACTTAATGTAGTTCAGATAGCTTTCCATGTGGGTAACTAATGATATGCTGTAACTAGCTCGTACCGGCTTGCAATAGCCTCTGCGTGCATCTCTTCCCAGCCCTGTATTCATGGTGTTCAGTTACAGCAAACTGGTATCTTGAATCTGTCATGACAGGGGTATTGACATCATGTAAATTGGCAAAGGCTAGAAATCAAGATCTCCTCTCTTCCCTGGAAAGCTGGTTCTTAAACATTTACCACTCCTACTCCCCTGCGTATAGCTCTCATCCTTTGAAGACCCTAACCATCCATGGCATTGATGTGCCATAATTTATTTAATAATTCTGTAGTTATTTCTTGAATTTGTGCTTTCTCTAGGAAAATACAGAGAGTTATTTGACTCATTATGAAGCAGAGAAAATAGGTAACAGGAGGAGCAGTTTAAATTCATAGTCAGTGAGACATTAATGACAGCAGCAGCTGAACTGGAACATCAGGTGGTGTTGATATTGAGAAGAGCACATAAATGGGGATATTTCGGTGCACTGCAATGGGGAAAGAAGATTTCCTCTAAAAAGAATTGATCCCATACAGATAGCCCCTCCAGAATATGGAACTGTGAAAGTGTAGTCCTGTATTTTCCACTCAGTTGCTGATTTTAGCTTTAAGAAACCTCTGTGTCTCAAATAAGCAAGCTGCGCAAACCAGTGTGGAAAGGCAGGATCTTTAAGATGAGCAGAGAAAATTTACTCAGAAACGGAACAGAATGTCTCTCTGAAAAACAGTCGGAGTGTGACTCAGCAGAGGGAGAAAACACAGGTCATAGGGAAGAGCCAGAAATGGAAAACAGTAGGGCAGTTCCTGTTCACTGCGCTGCCGAATATGGTAAGCCATTACGGATGTCAGGCAGATCTTGACTTGGCTTGATGTCACCTTGCCTTGGGTTTAGGTGTCTCATGGAAAACGAGCTTTTGTGCTAAAAATAGTATTAGAAAAATTTAGGGGGTGGGAGAGAGGAAAAAAAGGAGAAATCGTTCACTCTTACCCATATTCTTGCTTTCGTCAAGTCGCTGACTGGCACACGTGTAAGGCTGGCTGTTATGACATTGGCACAGTCTATAGCTTGCAGCCCCAAGTACAGGGAGCTGACTCAGAGACCAGTTGCACAGAGTCAAGGAGGGAAGTTGGACTTGACCGCCATGGAGTTGAACATGTTCTGTCTGGCTGATACCTAATCAAGCCTGTTTGGGGCCTAAGTACTTGGCTTGAAGCACGGCTTCCTTGTCTCTTTTTCTGGCAACTTGTACTGCTGGAGCAGACTGATCTTGATGTATGCTGCCTGGCCACCCAAGGAAATCAGTTTGAAATTCTGTTCTCAGAAGTTCTCCTTTCTCAAATCTTGGCCTGAGTTTAAAATGTTTGCTCTGAGGGGTTCACTAGTTTTTCCTAAGCTGTATTCAATCATTAAAGGTGACTTAAATATAAATGGTTAAATTTTTTGTTGTTTACATGATGAGTACATGCTTATAATGGCAACATTAGAAAGTACATAAGAGAGAAAAAACAGTCACCGTCTGTAATTATACTTCTAAATATATAAGCTTTATTTAAAATGCAAATAAAAATATATACAATCTTCAAGATTGTTTTGCAAATGACAGGAAAATAATAATTGAGTGTATTTTTTCAAAGATTTTATTTATTTGACAGAGAGAGAGCACAAGAAGGCAGAGCGACAGGCAGAGGGTGAGGGAGAAGCAGACTCTCCGCTGAGCAGGGAGCCTGATGCGGGGCTCAATCCCAGGACCCTGGGATCATGATCCAAGCTGAAGGCAGCCGCTTAACTGACTGAGCCACCCAGGCACCCGAGTGTGTTTTTTTTCAATATTTTATTTATTTATTTGAGAGAGAGATAATGAGAGAGAGCCTGAGCAGGGGCGAGGGTCAGAGGCAGAGGGAGAAGCAGATTCCCCGATGAGCAGGAAGCCCGATGACACAGGGGCTCCATCCCAGGACCCTGAGATCATGACCCAAACCGCAGAAGGCAGACGCTTAACCAACTGAGCCACCCAGGCACACCAATAATTGAGTGTATTAAGCAAAGATACTCATTGCAAAGTATTACATCTATAGAATGTATTTGTTAATGTGAAATTATTGAATCCTATTCTCTTTTGTGTTGTTAGATGTATAGTCAAATGTCTCCAAGCCACTTGTCATGAGAATTTCTCAATTTACCATTAAGTTCAGCAAATGTTCTGTCATTTTGCAAACAGAGAGTCTAGACCTAGTGTGCTGGCTACTGAGAAAAGGGTGAGGAAGATGTCACCCTTTTCCAGGTCTCAGACAGGTGGACTGGGCTGTTCTCACTTCCTAGATGATGGGATGAAGCAGCTGATGATCTTTTCTCTCCTCTGCCCTAGTCAACATTGGCCTGGGCCCGAGCCTCTGCTCGCTGCCTGAATTTTAACAGCATGTTGATCCTGCTTCCTGTGTGTCGAAATCTGCTGTCCTTTCTGAGGGGCACCTGCTCAGTGAGTCCCAACCATTCCTAGGTCAACTTTCACATTAAAGACAAGAGACCCTGAACTCCTCAGTGGGGCAACCCAATACCTTCAAACTCCTAGGGGGTTTGATAAAGGAGACCAGGGGTCTCCTTTGGTAGCCAAGGGGGTAGGCAAGGGTGGGTGGGTATTGGTATGCTTTAAGACATGTTGGTTATGGGTTACTGAATTTTATAAACTGCCTGGAGACACCTAACCTTGATCACTTTCCATTTGTAGTTTTGCAGGCGTACCCTGAGAAAGCAATTGGGTCACAACCTCACCTTCCACAAGCTGGTAGCATATATGATCTGCCTACACACAGGTAACTAATGCAAACCACAAATCTGCAAGCTCGTGAGCATTCAGAGTATAGTTTCGTTCATCTCCACATTTAGACATGCGGGAAGTATTTCTCAAACACCTGGCACTATTTATCAGACACTGCTGTAGGCAGTCCGTCTTTCCTTTCTTCCTTCCTTCCTGCCTTCCTTCCCTCCTTCCTCCACCCTCCCTTCCTCTCTCTCTTTCTTTCTTCTTTCTTTCTTTATCTCTCTCTCTTCCTTCCTTCCTTTTTTCTTTTCTCTCTTTCTTTCAAGATTTTATTTATTTATTTGACAGGGAAAGCAAGAGAGCACAAGCAGAGGGAGTAGTGGAGGGAGAAGCAGGATCCCCGCTGAGCAGGCTGATCAAGGAGCCTGATAGAGATCTGAATCCTAGAATCCTGGGATCATGACCTGAGCTGAAGGCAGACACTTAACAGAGTCACCCAGGCGCCCCTGTAGGCCTATTTTCATGGAACTTATATTCGATTCTTTTGGGAACAGAATGAGAATACAAAAGATCTTCATTCTCTCTGCAATCAAGATTTATCTGGCACTTTCTGTGGACTCAGCATTCTGCTAGACACTATCTATAGGATTCTCCTTTGCTAGTGGGGCATGCCTGCAGTGATGTTTCTGAGACACATTTCAATTCACTGTCATCTTTCCATTTAGCCATTCACATCATTGCACACCTGTTCAACTTTGAACACTACAGCAGAAGCCGACAGGCCAGAGATGGGTCCCTTGCCTTTGTTCTCTCCACCCTATCTCATAAAGAGAAAGGGGAAGATTCTTGGCTAAATCCTCTCCAGTCTCCAAACATGGTGAGTTGACTCAATGACAAAGCATCTGCGATCTGGTCACGAGTATGGAAGGGCATGGCATTATTGGCACCTGTTGTGTCAGGCTGAAATTTCTCCTTTTGTAGACAGTGGAGTATGTGACATTTACCAGCATTGCTGGTCTCACTGGCCTGATCATCACAGTAGCTCTGGTTCTCATGGTGACATCAGCTATGGAGTTTATCCGGAGGAGTTATTTTGAGGTCTTCTGGTACACACACCATATTTTTATCATCTACATCATTGGTTTAGGGATTCACGGCATTGGGTAAGGTCCTCAAACCCTCATTCTCGTGCCCCAGCCCCTGACCTTGCATAATTCTTTGCCCCAAACTGTCCTTCTTTTTCTGTCTCAGTGGACTTGTCCGGGGTCAAACAGAAGAGAGCCTGAATGAGAGTCATCCTCACAGGTGTGCAGAATCTTACAAGCACTGGGATGATCAGGAGTCCCACTGCAAGCATCCCCAATTTGAAGGGCTCCCTGCTGAGGTAAGAGCCCCATAGGCAAGGGTAGACTCTTGCTGGAAGCTGTTATTGTTGTGGTTATTATTACTCTTACTATTGTTACTGTTAGTTAGTTCAGCACTGTGCTAAGTCCTATGGAGGATATATTCACAAGGTTCCTATCATCAAGGGACTCCAGTATCACTGGCCAACAGCCTGGGGAATTACCATCAACAGGGGATCCTGAAGAGGAAGGACTAATGGTTATTGCATGTTGTGAGACCCTCTCCAAAATAATTATACCTCACATTATTTTTTAAAGATTTTATTTATTTGTTTGTCAGAGAGAGTGAGCACAGGCAGACAGAGTGGCGGGCAGAGGCAGAGGGAGAAGAAGGCTCCCTGCTGAGCAAGGAGCCCAATGTGGGATTCGATCCCAGGACTCTGGGATCATTACTTGAGCCCAAGGCAGCCTCTCAGTTGGTTAAACTGAGCCACCCAGGCATCCTGATACCTCACATTATTAATAGTGTTTACCATGGGACAGGTTTGCTGTGTAATATGGATTATCTCATTTATATAAAACAATAATTGATGAGGTAGTATTTTTTTGGTCTCCATTGTGAGACAATAGGATGAGGATTCAAGAAGATTCAACTGTCAGGTTCTCACAGTAAGTAACTAGTGGAATTGGAATTCAAGCCCAGGCTTTCCAGATTCCAAAGATTGTGTTCTTGACCACTGAAATCCAATCAGTTTTCTTGGGGGGAGTGATACATGCATACGGTGAAATGATCACCATAATGAGATTAATTAACACATCCATCACCTCACATAGTTTCTATTTTGTGCGTGTGTGGTGAGAATGCTTAAGATCTACTCTTTCAACAAATTTCAAGTATGCTATACAGTATTATCAGCTGTAGTCGCCATGCTTTACATTAGATCCCCAGAGCTTATTCATCTTATTACTGAAGTCACATACCTTTTGACCAGCATTTTCCATCACTCTCCCACCTCCTGTCTCAGGCCCTGGTTACCTACCTTCCTAGTCTCTATTTCTATGAGTTCAACTTTTTTTAAAAAGCACTCTCAAAGTCAGCTTTCTTTGGTGTTATAAAAACATGCTTGGGGGGCGCCTGGGTGACTTAGTGGGTTAAAGCCTCTGCCTTCGGCTCAAGTCATGATCCCAGGATCCTGGGATCGAGCCCCGCATCGGGCTCTCTGCTCTGTGGGGAGCCTGTTTCCTCCTCTCTCTCTGCCTGCCTCTCTGCCTACTTGTGATCTCTGTCTGTCAAATAAATAAAATTTTAAAAAAAACATGCTTGGAAATTATTAAATAGTGGACAATCAAGAAACTGGGTTCCAGGGACCTCAAGCTATGCCTTGGGAAGATTATTGTGGATATCATGGTTTACCTTTGCATGCTCATAAAATATATTAGATGGAGGAATAAATGGAAGGAAAAGGTTGATTTGTGGTGTCTCAAAGTGCTCTGAGGATGATTAAAGTCTTTAAATCAGTTGCAGAATTAAGAGCAATATCTTGGTCCTCATCAAAAATGGGAATAATATCTTTAAAAAATCCCCTAAAGTTGGCATTTCAAATCAGTTGGGAAAAATATATATATCATTCAACAATTTTTTTTAGGACAATAGGTTATCCATCCACGAAGAAAAGCTGAATCTTGATTTATACTAAAATATGAATCAGGAATGCATGGATCAAGGATTTAAATGTTAAAGAAAGGAAAGAAATTATAAAAGCATCCTAAGACCACCTGGGAATTTTTTTTTTCTAATACTGCAGGATTGCAAAAAGTGTTCCCTTAATAAGCTTTAAAAAGACCTTGAAGGGGTGCCTGGATGGCTCAGTGGGTTAAGCCTCTGACTTCAGCTCGGGTTATGATCTCAGGGTCCTGGGATTGATCCCCACATCAGGCTCTCTGCTCAGCAGGGAGCCTGCTTTCCCCTCTCTCTCTGCCTGCCTCTCTGCCTACTTGTGATCTCTTGTCCGTCAAATAAATAAAATCTTTAAAAAAATTTAAAAAAAGACCTTGAAGTCAGAAAATAAAATAGGATAAATTTAAATAAATATATATTAAAATGTATTATATGTAAATTTTAAGTTTTAATTTAAATTCCAGTTAGTTAACATACAGTGTAATATTAGTTTCAGGTGTACAATTTAGTGATTCAGTACTTCCATACAACACCCTGTGCTCATCACAAGTGCACTCCTTAATCCCCATCACCTATTTCATCCATCCCCCCACCCACTTCCCCTCTGGTAACCATCAGTCTGTTGTTATGTTTAAGAGTCTTTTTCTTGGTTTGCCTCTCTCTCTCTTCCTTTCCCTATACTCATTTGCTTTGTTTCTTATATTCTACGTATGAGTGAAATAATATGGCATTTGTCTTTCTCTGACTGACTTATTTCACTTAGCATAATGCTTTCTAGGTCCATCCACGTCATTGCAAATGGCAAGATTTCATTCTTTTTTAAAAATTTCATTCTTTTTTATGGTTGAGTAATATATTCCATTACACACACACACACACACACACACACACACACACACACACTTACTACCTGTTCTTTATCCATTCATCAGTCAATGAACATTTGGACTCTTCTCATAATTTGACTATTGTGGATGATGCTGTTATAAACATCCCAGTGCACATATCCTTTTGAATTATTTTTTCTATATCCTTTGGGTAAATACCTAATAGTGTAACTTCTGGGTCATAGGGTAGTTTTATTTTTAACTTTTTGAGGAACCGCTGTACTGTTTTCCAGAGTGACCTCACCAGTTTGCATTCCCACCAACAGTGCAAGAAGGTTCTCTGTTCTTTACATCTTTGCCAACATCTGTTGTTTCCTGTGTTGTTCATTTCAGCCATTTTAACTTGTCTAAGGTGATATCTTATTATAGTTTTGATTTACATTTCCCTGTTGATGAGTGATGTTGAGCAACTTTTCATGTGTCTGGATGTCTTCTTTGGAAAAATGTCTACTCATGTCTTCTGCTCATTTTTTTAACTGCATTATTTAAAAAATGGTTTATGGGTGTTAAGTTTGATGAGTTCTTAATATACTTTGGGTACTAATCCTTCATCAGATATGTCATTGGAAAATATCTTCTCCCATTCTGGAGGTTGCCTTTCAGTTTTGATGATTGCTTCCTTTGCCGTGCAGAAACTTTTTATTTTGATGTAGTCCCAATAGTTTATTTTTACTTTTATTTCCCTTACCTCAGAAGACATAACTAGAGAAATGTTGCGATAGCTGATGTCAGAGAAATTACTGCCTGTACTCTATTTTAGGATTTGTGTGGTTCCATTTTGATCTTTAATCCATTTTTGAGTTTATTTCTGTGGATGATATAAGAAAGTGGTCCAGTTTCATTCTTTGGCATGTTGTTGACCAATATTCCCAACACCATTTGTCGAAGAGACTTTTTCCCATTAAATATTCTTTCCTCCTTTGTTGAAGATTAATTGATGATACAATTGTGGGCTCATTTCTGGGTTTTCTATTCTGTTCCATTGTCCTATGTGTCTGTTTTTTTGTGCCAGTACTGTACTGTAGTTTTGATTAGTACAGCTTTGTAATATAACTTGAAGTCTGGGATTGTGATGCCTCCAGTTTTGTTTTTCTTTTTCAAAATTGCTTTGGCTATTTGGGGTCTTCTGTACTTCCACATAAATTTTAGGATTGTTTGTTCTAGTTCTATGAAAAATGCTGTTGATATTTTGATAAGAATCACATTAAATCTGCAGATTTCTATGGGTAGTACACACATTTATTTTAAATGTTTTATTTATTTATTTGACAGAGACACTGTGAGAGAGGGAACACAAGCAGGGGCAGAGGCAGAGGAAGAAGCAGCCTACCTGTTGAGCAGGGAGCCTGATGCAGGCTTGATCCCAGGACACTGGGACCATGACCCTAGCTGAAGTCAGATGCTTAATGACTGAGCCATCCATGTGCCCTAGTACATACTTTTTAACAGTATTTATCTTCCAATCCATGACCCTGGAATGTCTTTCCATTTCTTTGTATCATCTTCATTTTCTTTCATCAGTGCTTTGTGGTTTTCAGAGTATAGGTCTCTCACCTCTTTGGTTAAATTTATTCTTGGGTATTTTATTATTTTTGGTGTAATAGTAAATGGTGTTGCTTTCTTAATTTCTCTTTCTGCTGTTTCACTGAAATATGTGTGTTTTTTTTGCTTTTTGTTTTTTTAATTTTAATTTTTAAATTTTTAAATAAACATATAATGTGTTTTTATCCCTATGGGTACAGGTCTGTGACTCACCAGGTTTACACATTTCACAGTACTCATCATAGCACATACCCTCCCCAATGTCCATATCCCCACCACCCTATCCTGTCTCCACTCCTGGAAATACTTGTTTTTAAAAAGCTCTATGGTATACCATTTTGTCATTTTTTTATGTGATCATTTTTTAAAAGATTTTATTTATTTTTTGACAGAGAGAGAGATCACAACTAGCCAGAGAGGCCGGCAGAGAGAGAGGGGGAAGCAGGCTCCCTGCTGAGCAGAGAGCCTGAGGCAGGCCTCCCTCCCAGGACCCTGGGACCATGACCTGGGCCGAAGGCAGAGGCTCAACCCACTGAGCCACCCAGGCACCCTTACGTGATCATTTTTAATGACCTTGAGGGCATTATGCGAAGTGAAATAAATCAGATGGAAAAATGACAAATATTGTATGATCTCACTGTGTGTGGAATCTTACTTTAATGAACCTAACTCGCAGGTACAGGGAACAGATTGGTGGTTTCCAGACATAGGGGATGGGGGAGTGAGCAAAATGAATGAAGGTGGCCAAAGATACAAACTTCCAGTTATAAAATAAATAAGTCATGGGTATGTCATGTACGGCATGGCGACTCTAGTTAATAATACTGTATTGCATATTTGAAATTCGCTTAGAGAGTAGATATTAAAAGTTCTCAGCACAAGAAAAATTTTTTTGCAACAATGTATGGTGACGGATATTACTATACTTATTGTGATCATTTTGTAATATATACAAATATTGAATCATTATGGTGTACACCTGAAACTAATGTAATTGTATATATCAGTTATATCTCAATACAAAAAATGAAATAAAAAGAAAAATGAAAAAAAGACAATTGGGTATTAGCAAAAAAAAAATCTGTGTGGTATATCATTTTTATCATTTTTTTCTTAGTAAATAATAGAGCCATTCCTATACTCATATACTTAGTGCACGCCTCAATTATATCTTTATGCTCCATTTCCTAGAAGTGATATTTCTGGGTCAAACAGAAGCAATGCTTTTAAGACTGTTAGGATTATAGCCAAATTGCTCTCTGGGAAGATGCTACTAATTTGTCCCTCCACTGATTGCGCATGTGAATGTGCCCATGTCCCTGCATCCCAGTTAATGGTGGGCATTATTGTTTAATGTTGTTTTCCAACCTGAGAAACTAAAGTGCTATTTTGGTTTAAAATTCACTTCTCTGAATATTTCTGAGGTCAAAATTTTTTTTGCCATGTTGTTATTAGCCACTTCTTAAATATATTTTTTGTGTGTTTTCTCTGAAAACATGGAGAATTTTTTTTTCCAGATTAAAAGTAGCATCAAAATTGTATAATACCCACTCTCAAGTTCACCTGCCACATCCCTGCCTCTTTCCTCCCTGGAGATACCCAAGGAAGTTGTTTGCCTGAAACAGCATAAGAAACCTCATTCCACACAGTTCCGATGTTTCACGCTGAAGCAGTTGTGTGAGAAAGGACATGACTTAGCATTGCTAGGATATACATTTTTAGTAGTTCCTGTGCATAGGAAGCAACCTGCTACCTTTGAGAGAATCTCAGGTGGGTAGAAAGGCTGCTTTTAAAAAAGATGGAGAGAAGATAAAAAGTATGTTACTATGTTAGGTGTTTTGAGCACCTGAGAAAAGAGGTGACCGGTAAATACCAAGTTTTATGTAGTGGTACAAATAGTGTCAGCCATATGCTTTCCCTTGTTAGTTTGTTTTGTTTTTAATCATCTGCTTCTCTGTTGGGTTTTTCAGGTTGGACATATTGTGCTGGAAGACCGTCTTGGAGTCTTAAAAATTAACATTTATATGTAATTTAAGAATATATATAATATACATTATATGTATAATTACCACATATTTTATTTCTGTGCTTTTCTTTTGCTTCCTAGTGAGACTTGTAAAACTTCAGGAAATGATCCTGCTTTATGAGTCACATATTAGCAAACAAAACTGTTATAATTTTTTCATTTCCATTTCCGTCTGTAAGATTTGGTGAAATTAGTGGCTTGATAATGATACACATCAGAGAACTTGATAAATATTATTGAATGAAGAAATGAACTGCTACCCATATAAATCCTCAACAGGAGATTAACATGTGACACCATTCTTTATTCTCTCTCTGCAGTCTTGGAAGTGGATCCTTGCACCAGGGATTCTTTATATCTTTGAAAGGATTCTTCGATTTTACCGCTCACAACAGAAGGTTGTGATTACCAAGGTAAAGAATATGTGGGTGCCTGGGTGGCTCAGTGGATTAAGCCTCTGCCTTCGGCTCAGGTCATGGTCCCAGAGTCCTGGGATAGAGCCCCTCATAGGGTTCTCTGCTCAGCAGGGAGCCTGCTCTCCCCGCCCCCCGCCCACCCTCACCTGCCTCTGCCTACTTGTGATCTCTCTCTGTCAAATAAATAAAAATCTTTAAAAAAATTATGTCTTTTCTGGGGCACCTGGCTGACTCAGTGGGAGGAGAGTGTGACTCTGGTTCTCGGGGTCATGCGTTCAAATCCCACATGGGGTGTAGAGAGTATTTAAAAAAAAAACTTTAAAAAAAGAATATGTACTTGGAGCACATGGATGGCACAGTCGGTTAAGCGTGCCACTCCTGGTTTCAGCTCAGGTCCTGATCTGAGTCAGAGTTGTGGGATGGAGCCCTACACCAGGCTCCGAACTCAGTGCAGAGTCTGCTTGGGAGTCTCTCTCCCTCTCCTTTTACTCCTCCTCCCCTAAAATAAATGAATACATCTTAAAAAAAGTTTTTTAAGAAAGAACATGCACTTTCTCTCGCTGTGATAAGAGTTCTTTTCTTCCTGATTACAGGAATAGATTGCCATGTTTTCACCCTGGAGGGAATAAGAAGGAACTGGGGCAATACACTTTAGTTCCTCCAGTGCTGGACAGAAATATGGGGAAAAGGGTTTGACCAAGATCATCAGCATGGGTCTTTGTCAGAGGCCACAAACAGGTAGCCTGGGCGAGCCCACAGACATCCTCTGGTTGGCCTGCACACTGATTGTTTGGAAAGTTGAATTGGTTGCTGACATTTAAACATCCAGAGGGAGGCTTTCACAGTAAAAGAAAAATGGCCCTTCTGTCTTCTACTGAAGAATCAGGCAACCCAATAACTCTATGTGGAACAGTAGGTTCCACAGTGCACTCACTGTCTGGACAGTCACTGCTGCCTTCTTTCAAAAGGACTGCTCGCAGTTCACCACCATCGCCAGCCCTCTTGCTTTACTGACTTCTTTCATCTACCTGCTCCTGTCGCCGTTTGAGTTTGCCTCCTTTGGCCTCTATGCTTCATTCATAGGTTGTCATGCACCCATCCAAAGTCCTGGAATTGCAGATGAACAAGCGTGGCTTCAGCATGGAAGTGGGACAATATATTTTTGTTAATTGTCCCTCCATCTCTTACTTGGAGTGGCATCCCTTTACTCTGACCTCTGCTCCAGAGGAAGACTTCTTCTCCATTCATATCAGAGCAGCAGGTGACTGGACAGAAAATGTCATCAGGGCTTTTGAGCAGCAGCCATCACCAATTCCCAGGTAGGTCCTGGAGAGCAGCTGAGGCCCACAGCAGATGCAGACAGGCAGAAAAGAGAAAGCAATTCCTTGTTGTATTTTAAGTCTGGTGCAATCGAAATATGATTAAAATAAATAGGCACCACCTGAACCATGGGAGCAGCTATGTCCTGGGAAGGATGTTTGAGGTGGGGAGTGGAGGCGAGACTTCACTTGCCCATTGTCTTCTGTCTGCCACCAGGATTGAAGTGGATGGTCCCTTTGGCACTGTCAGTGAAGATGTCTTCCAGTATGAAGTGGCTGTGTTGGTTGGTGCAGGAATTGGGGTCACCCCCTTTGCTTCCATCTTAAAATCTATCTGGTACAAATTTCAGCATGCAGATCACAACCTTAAAACACAAATGGTAACTCCCTCATACTTCTTTTCATCTGGTCTGGGCCTGACTGGTCCATTGCTTTCATGGCTTAACCTCTTTACAACTGGTCCCTGGAGCTATGAGAATGAGCGATCTCTTCTCTCTGCCAAGGCATCCATTTCTATAAATTTATCATAGGACCAGGGTCTTCATTTTCAATTTGGAGATTAAAATCACCTAGAACCAAAGATGACGTTGGAAGTCTTTTTCTTCAAGGGACGTCATAAGAACTCTGGACCTTTATGCTGCTTTTGTACGATCGATTTTTCAGATCACCCATAGATGTGACCAACAGAGTATATATAATAGTCATGTCACCAAATGGACATCTTAAAGACACTTGAATAAGGTTATGTTCTCTCTTGCTGATTCCAGATCTATTTCTACTGGATCTGCAGGGAGACAGGTGCTTTTGCCTGGTTCAGTGACCTGTTGGCGTCTCTGGAACGTGAGATGGAGGAATTAGGCAAAGTGGATTTTCTAAACTACCGTCTCTTCCTTACCGGATGGGACAGCAAAGTTGTGAGTTCAAAGAACACACTAATTCTCATGTTAGATGCAAGATCAATGTCAGACAAGGTCGTGCATGCTCATTGGAAATAATTATTTCTTATGATTTCTTAACTGCCCTCATCCCCACCCCCAAGTTTAAAAGTGGCTGAAGGAAGAGACATATGTCAGGACCTGCTTTTTCTAACTTTTATTTCTTTGCCTTCAGGCCGGTCATGCCGCATTAAACTTTGACAAGGCCACTGACATCCTGACAGGTCTGAAACAGAAAACATCTTTTGGGAGACCCATGTGGGACAATGAGTTTTCTACAATAGCTAATGCCCACCCCAGGTAAGTATATTCTTCTCTACTTAGCTGAGTCTGCAGAGTTAGGGTTTAGGAAAAATATTACAGCATGTTGAACACTCTTTAGGAAAAGGTCTCTGGGGCAGAAACTGTTTGCACCACTCTCAGATTCTCGCTTCAAGCCGAACAAAATTTCATCTGGGGTTTTAGCCAAATAAGGGTATGACCTTGTAATGAATGAGAAGGTGTTTTCTGCCCCTACAAGTCCTCCATTCAAACAGTGAGGCAAGGGGATTCAGTTCCAATCAGTATTACCAAATAAAATGGAAAACTGGAAAAATTCAAATGTATTGTTTTGGGCCTTAATAATCCCTGGTTAAAGTAAGAAAGGTTTGAAGCATATTATCTAATTAAATAATGACCTGACCTCTGTATTTCTGGAAGAGTTTTGAGATATGTTAGAACATATAGGAAAATCTTGTGCCATGAAATCAGTCATTTCAAGGGGAAGGAGATTGAGCTGATCATTAGATAAGTTCCTGGAACAAGCTGGCAGCCGAAGATCAATTCAATTCCACAGACATTATTGGTTACCTTCTATAAGCTCAACACTCACTATTCTAGAAGGTTTGGAGGTTGAAAGAGAAATAGAACATAGTTTTCATCTTTAAGGAGCACACATTTTAATAAAAGGTACATACAATCCACTCAAAACAGAATGATGCACTCCATGAAACAAGTACATGGACATGGAGGGAAGGAAAGTCTATGCCCACATGGGGTGATCAGGGCAGGCTTCACAAAGGCGATGGTCAGAACACTTAGTCACTCAGATTCAGATGATCTTTGGTCCTAACACTCGTTCTGACACTTTCCATTTCTGGGAACTGGAGCTAGAAAGTCCTCTGATCTTCTGATTTCTTATCTATGAAATGGGGGTTATGTTAGTAAACGCCCTCTCTACTCACTTGCAGACTTGTTGTAAACATTAAACAATACAGACATGAAAAATGTATGTAAACAGTAAAGCAGTACTTAAACGAAAGTGATTATGTTAATTATTGAGCTGACCATAGTTGAAGCTGTGAGAATGGATGAGATTGCCAGGAGAGTGGGTGGCTGAGGACAGAGTAAGGAATGCTTCCATTGTGTGGGAAGGGTGAAAGATGAGCCAGGGAGGAAGTAGGAGAATGTGGAGAAATGGTGTCTCAGAAGCCAAGGAAGGAAATATTAGAGAAGTGTGGTCAACAGTTTTGGAGGTGTGGCAGGGTCCAGGAAATGCTTATTTAACTTAACGATGATCTAAGCATACTCACAGACAGAACAGGAACCACTAGAGAGGAATAAAGTAAATATGCAAAAATGGGGAGAGGGTTAGGGTGACCATAATAAAAGGTGGGCAATAAAGGGCCCATCCTTTGTGGCTCTGTCAGTTGAGTATCTGACTTCGGCTCAGGTCATGGTCTCAGGGTCCTGGGATCGAGCCCTGCATTGGGCTCCCTGTTCGGCGGGGAGTCTGCTTCTCTCTCTGCCCCTCACCCCACTTGTGTTCTCTCTCTCTCTCTCTCTCTCAAACAAACCTTAAAAAAAAGATGGACAATAAGAGTAGGTGAAGAGGTGGAGAAATTATAGGAGAGTTCCTCCCACATTGCTTGTGGGAATGTGAAATGGTGAGGCACTTTGGGAAAACTCTGGCATTTCCTCAAAATGATAAATATAATAGCAACGTGACCCAGCAATTTTGCTCCTAAGTATATACCCAGGAGAATTGAAAACAGCCTTTGCTAGCCACACAACAACTTATACGTGAATGCATGTAGAATAGCCAAAAAGTGAAAATAAGTCAAGTTATCCATCAACAGAAGAAAGGATAAACAACATATGTATATCCACACGGTGGGATCTTATTAAGCTGTAAAAAAAGGAACAAAGTACTGACACATGCTATAACATGGATGAACCTTGAAAATAGTTTGTTAAGTGCAAGAACCAGACCCCAAAGGCCACATAGTGTATGGTTCCATTTATTTTATTTCATTTTTTAAAGATTTAATTTATTTATTTGACAGAGAGAGAGCACAAGAGTGCACAAGCAGGGGGAGCAGCAGAGGGAGAGGGAAAAGCAGACTCCCCTCTGAGCAGGGACCCCCCCCACCCCCACGCAGCACTTGATGCCAGGACTCTGGGATCATGACTCACGCTCAAGGCAGATGCTTAACCGATTGAACCACCCAGGTGCCCCGCCAGCACTTTAAATATGTCATTTCATTGACTTCTTGCCTGCAATGTTTCCAATGAGAAATTAGCTAAAAATCTTATTGAAGATTCTTTGTATGTGTTGTGTCACTTCTTTCTTGTTGCTTTTAAGAGTCTCTCTTTGTCTTTGGTTTTTAACAGTTTGACACATGGGACTCATTATGCCTCAGGGTAGATCTCTTTGAGTATCATATTTGGAGCTCATTGGGGCTCTTGAATATGTAGATTCATGTCTTTTCATCAAATCTGGGAAATTTTCAGCCATTATTTCCTCAAATATTCTTTCTGCACCTTTCTCTTCTTCTCTTTCTGGGACTTTCATATGTGTATGTTGTCCACTTGATGGTGTCCCACAGATCTTTTAGGCTCTGTTCATCGTTCTTCATTCTTTTTTCTTTCTACTCCTCAGCCTTCACTTCCTGCTAGCACTGAATCTAGAGATCAGCCAGGGGAGGGAGACTAGTGTCTTCTCAGGTCTTTCCTGAGCACACATCTTGCACTGGATATGTGGGTAGCTTTCCATTTTTAAAAAAAGATTTATTTATTTATTTATCTGACAGCGAGGGGCACAGCAAGAGAGGGAACACAAGCAGGGGGAGTGGGAGAGGGTAAAGCAGGCTTCCTGCCTAGAAAGGAGCTTGCTGCCAGAGCTTGATCCCAGGACCCTGGAATCATGACCCAAGCCATGGCAGATGCTTAACCAACTGAGCCGCCCAGGCACCCCTGTATGGTTACATTTATGTGAAATGCTCAGAACAGGCAAATCTAGAGATAAAAAGTAGATTTGATTGTCTGGGGCTGGGTGAAGGTGGTTGGGAGGAAATGGGGGGTGACTGACTCCTAACGTGTATGGGGTTTTTTGGGGGGTGATGAAAATGTTCTTGGATTAGATAGTGGTGATGGGTACACACTTTGTGGCTATACGAAAAAGCACTAACTGTAGGGGTGCCCAGGTCACTCTGTAGGTTTAGGGTCTGACTCTTGATTTCGGTTCAGGTCATGATCTCAGGGTCCTGAGATTGAGCCGCATGCTGGGCTCCATGCTGAGTGTGGAGCCTACTTGGGACTCTCTCTCTCCTTCTCCCCCTCCCTGTTCTCTCTCTCTCTCTCTAAAAAGGCACTAACTGTACACTTTAAAAAGGTGAATATTATGACATGTGAATTATATCTGAATTAAGTGAAAAAGAAGGGAGAGGAAGGTATGAGAGAGGGAAGTTGAGGGTGAGACCCAGAGCACAGTTAGGAAGATTATCCTTGGCAAGAAGGCTCATCACCTCTTTAGTGTGAGAAATTGTGGTGTGGGGACAGATGCAGAGTGGATGGCTCTACTGGCAACAAACACATATCCACTTGCTGTGTGCCAGGCATTTTTTGAATTGCTTTACATACGTTTTTCGTTTAAACCCCCAAACAACCCTGTGAGGTGGGGACTATTTTGATCCCCATCTTACGGGGAGGGGGTACCTGCAACAGAGAGGTTAAAGGGACTTGCCTGAAGTCACCCAGCTGGGCTAAGTGTCAGAGCTGCAATTTCAACCCAGATAGTCAGCTCCAAGGGCTCCAGGGTCTAGCACTTTGCCTCTACCCTGCACTATCTCCTGAGTTTCTGTTCTCGCGACAGTCTAGGCAAGGCTGCATGCTGAGAGTGTGACAAGGGCTGAGAGCGCATTTGGGGCTTGCAGGCAGAAAAGGTGAGAAAACTACCATGAATAATGTGAGGGAGTCAACAGCTGAATAGGCAGGATGTTGGCAGTAGTAGAGACCTGCAGAGGCAGTTTCTCCATCTGCACTGACATTAGCCCCTTTTGCTGGATTCTAGCCCATTTGATTGTTCGATTCCTGCAGGTCTGTGGTGGGAGTCTTCCTATGTGGTCCTCAGACTCTGGCAAAGAGTCTGAGCAAACGCTGTCACCAGTACTCCAGTCTGGATCCCAGGAAAGTTCAATTCTACTTCAACAAAGAAAACTTCTAACTATAGGAACAAGGGTGCTAATCTGCATTTAGTCTCTCCCCTGAATCTCCCTCCAACAAGTTACTTGGTCTGATCAGGTTTGGGCACAGCCATTTAAAGGATGGTAATATGCTTCTCAGGCTCTGACTCTCTGGCATCTCTTTTTTGATTGGATTCAACTTGGATGTCACTGATCTTCATGAGGTCATGCTAATGGCAAAGGCGTATAAATCCTTCTGGAACGCCATGACTGCAACAAGGCCTGAGAGCAGTGGTGGTTGACAGCTACACAACTTGACCCCAGGTGAAACCGTTGATTCCAAGTGTTGCCTTTGGTCATATATTTCCCTCCCTCTCACCTCCAAAGAAGATTTATAATTAGGGTGATTTTTTAAAATAAAAAATTTATTGAAGAATTAATGACAAAACATAATAATAAGCATAAATAATAAAACAATGAACATAAAAATCAACAAGAACCCCATCCCTATATAACACTATGTACATCCTTACTGTTATTTTAAACATGGTCTTATCCAGTGTGATTAGCAATTTCTGCTTTACTTATTTTTACTTGTCAAGAAATGAAGGATTTTTTTCTTTGCTTAATGAGTGAAACTTTCATTACTTAATCTAGGCTCTCCATTTGGGAAAGAAAATCCTGGAATTCTGCTAATTTTAGGTAAAATTATATTATAATTGAAAGTCAGATAATTGTCATTAGCTTACATTGTTCTGTTGGAAATAATTGCAAAAACTTGAACTCCATCTTAAGATGACTTAGTCAACAGGGGCTCTTTATCATCATTTTTACTAAGGGGGTTTACAAACGTTTCATTTCTCAAAAAGATAAATTTAAAACTTTGATACAATTTTTCAGGCTCTTCCCTATTTATTAAGGAATCATTCACCTAATGACATAAGCAAGATGTCTTTTTCTCCTATCAAAATGCTTTTTTTCTCCACCCACCTGGCTCTGGGATGTTAGTAGTCACAGCGATCAGTAGAAGTAAAGACTGGGGGGCCCTGAAGAGAGAGGAAAAACCCCATACTTCACTGTGCCCAAAGACAAGTCAACTCATTAGATTTGTAAGAATGTTTTTACTAAATAAGCATTATAGCACCTATATCTCTACCATTAAGTGACCAAAAATGAACAGACAGTTGTTTCTAATGATTCAAAAACCTATATGATTTGAAGGATTAGTAAGATCCATTTTCAGTAACTAGTCTGAACAAAACAAAGGTGTCATGAACTCATGGTAGCTAATTGTTTCATTTATTAATTGGACATCAGGAAAAAATAGTAATGGATTTTCTGTAGGAACAGATTGGAATATCCCAGCTGTTGCTGATTTCCTGGATTTCAATGGTCTAAATGAAATTTAATAAGGCTTTAGGAAAATGCACAATGGAACCTGGATGACGTGGTTCCTCTTAAGATAATTGCTGACCATAGAATTTGATCTTCATTGATTTTGATTTGGAATCTTATTGTTCCACATAATGAGTTCCTAATGAGAAAGGCTTCACTCTGTTTCTATGTCTACCTATATTGATACTTCAAGGTAAGACTGCTGCTAAAAATCAACATGTTAAGGCCTAGAATATTCATGGAAGTAGGCAGAAAAGGTATTGATAATAAATCTTAGGTATAATCAACATCTAAGCCTCAACTGGGGATGAGCAGGATACCCAGAAAGCTCCTCAGCTATTTTGAGCACGTTTTCCTTCCTAGGTTATAATATGAAGTAGCTTATTCAGCAAATTTTTGTCATAGTAAATGTTTACATATCAGAATAGAAAATCCCTCAATTTCAATGTCTCTCATAAAGTCGATTATCATTGCATTCTTTTGCTTGACATGTAAGCAATATGCTATTACATTCTCTAAGCCTATGGCAGGCTTTTAATTCACTTGACCGTAATCCTCACCCAGAGGGTAGGATTCTGAGAATATAAATAGGCTCAAATAATAGTTCCAGTGGAACTTTACTAATTATTAAGGCATCTCTTATCCTCTTGAGGTTGGCCTGATGGGAGAGAAATCATGTTCCTCCTTAATGCCACTATGAGAGAGAGAATACTAGGCAGGAGGAGCCACAGGTTAGAGCCAGTGGCACTAATTACTGTCACATGTATCTGCAAGGAAGCAGGCAGGGGCAGGCCTAATGGGCAATCTGACTGCTTGTGATCTATATTTGGTCCTCTTAAAATAAATAAGAATGTAGAAGTTTTAGGGTTTTCTATGTTTTAATTTCCCAGAATAAGTTTGGTTATGCGGGAAGGCTGTAAGTTCATGATTATCTAGAAGGCAGAATGAAATGTATATTGTTCCTTTGATTTCTGTTTAGTTTTCACTTCATCTTGAACATGTGAAAAATTAGTGGCTTCTTTAACTTTTAAGGTTGACTACCGAGACTGAAAAATTTTAGGACAGACAGGTAAATGTTAACAGTTTCCTGTGTTGCTGACACACTCCAACCAGTGCCAATTCAACATTCTTGTCTTAGCTCTTAACTGTGCATGTGAATAAACCTGTTATTGATAAAAAAAAAGTGCATTTTGATCATTGCATTTTTCTAAACTAAATACACTGCTCTGCTAGGCTCTTTGCTTTGTTGGCCTTTTGACCATTTTATAGCTCTAAGCAGGGGCTATTTTCTCCCAGTAAACTCAGAAGTTCTAGCAAGTTCTCAAAGGGCAAATCTTACTATTCCTGCTGGAAGCAAATAAAGTGAAAACTAAGTTCCAGAAAACATTGCTTCTGAGAAATTCTCAAATATCACCAAGAAGAATAAGTGGTTAACTAAAAGGAAAAACAGAACTATGGCAATATAACATTAAAGTACAATACTGCGGTAAGGGTTGAAAACACATCTAAGGTTTCAACCTTGGTGTTCAGCTTTTTAAAAGCAAAAAGGTCGTGTATATCAATTTGCAGTATACTAAAATTGTGTTCAAAGTTTATTTCAAGTCACAGAAAATATACAAACTAAGACAACAGAATAAGCTGATTTTGTTCTGAGAGAAGGTGATGGGAATCTTCCACCTGGCACCAATTTGAGTCATTCAAGGGTTAGGATGCAGAAGTCATCTTTTTGCAACATTTCAACAAAGTTATGGAATTAATTTCCCGATTTGTTGCCAGGTATTTTTGAAAACCTGTAAGGAAAAGTTGGGAGAAAGTCATTAGAAATGGAGACAAAGTTCTCTTTCCCAAACATCAGGAAAAAAAAAATGTAAAGTTGGGAGGGAGGCTATGCAAAAGAGCCAATCACCAGGGAGAGATTCCTAAGGTGTCTGCCTCCAGGATCCCCAAAGGGATCACCTGTTACAGCAGAGTTTCTCAACCTCAGCACTACTGACATTTGGAGACAAATAACTGTTATGTGCACAGGGGTGGGGGAGATAGCCTATGATTATAGGATGTTTAAAAGCATCTCTGGTCTCTCTACCTGCTGAATTCCAATAGTATACCATATCCCCTGAAGTAGTGACAATGAAAAATGTCTCCAGACATTTCCAAATGTCCTACAGGGACAAAACTGCCTCTGGTTGAGAACCATTGATCTAACAAAATAGAAGCCTGTCAGAAGTGACAGCAGAAATGGATCACAACTAGCAAGGTATAGCATGGATGAAGAGCCAACATTTTGGCCATATTATGCACAAGTAACAACAAATACACATTAAAACCTTGCCCACATAAAACTGTATAGACCTACAAGCACACAGCACATCTTTCTCTCTCTCTCTCTCTCACACACACACATGCACACACATGAATGTAGGTTTAAAAAATGGTGAAAACAGAAAAAGGTCTGTAATTTAGTTAACAGTAATGTATCAATGTCAGTTTCTTGGTTTTTTCCTACAGACCAAAAAGATATTGTGTAACAGCTTCTCAAGATGTTATCTCTGGGGGCGAAGGGTACATGAGGCTCTTTGTACTATTTTCCCAACCTTCTGTGAATTTATAATTATTTCAAAATAAAATATAAAACAAAAACCTTTGCCCTGTGGTTTACGTGAAAGGCTTTGAATTATCTTACAAGCTAGAATACACAATGAAAGAACTTGCAGAAACATTTCTCTCTTCACTATCTAAAAACTAATTTCCTCATATTGTAGGGAATGTCTTCTCTGACATAAATAAATTAGAAAAAGTAAAAGAGGGGAATAGTTTGTTTTTTTTTTTTTAAAGATTTATTTATTTATTTGACAGAGAGAGAGATCACAAGTAGGCAGAGAGGCAGGCAGAGAGAGTGAGAGGGAAGCAGGCTCCCTGCTGACCAGAGAGCCCGATGCGGGACTCGATCCCAGGACTCTGAGATCATGACCTGAGCCGAAGGCAGTGGCTTAACCCACTGAGCCACCCAGGCGCCCCAGAGGGGAATAGTTTTTGATCTATTCCTCTGACTGTAACAGTCTATACTTTTACTAAAAAAAAGTCTTTGGGTATCTGGACTAAAAAGATAAAGTATTGGACATACCAAAAGTCTGGCTGGCCATCCATCATTATAGTCCAATCATTTAAAGTCTAAATACAGGGATGTCTTGGTGGCTCAGTTGGTTAAGCATCTATCTTTGGCTCAGGTCATGATCCCAAGGGTCCTGGGATTGAGCCCCGTGTTGGGCTCTCTGCTCGGCAGGAGCCTGCTTCTCCCTCTCCCTCTGCCTGCAGCTCCACTTGCTTGTGCTCTCTCTCTTTAATAAATACATAAAATTTAAAAATTATTAAAAAAAAAGTCTATGAGGAATTTGAGAGGCAGTGTGGGGGGTTTGGGGGTAGGGAAGGAAAAAATGAAATGAGATGGGATTGCGAGGGAGACAAACCATGAGACTCTTAATCTCACAAAACAAACTCCCTCCGGGGGGAGGAAGGTAGGGAGAGGGTGGTTGCATTATGGACATCAGGGAGGGTATGTGCTCTGGTGAGTGCTGCGAAGTGTGTAAACCTGGCGATTCACAGACCTGTACTCCTGGGGCTAATAATACATTATATGTTAATAAAATAAATAAATAAATAAACCTGAGCATCTACCAAAAAAAAAAAGTCTAAATACACATATGAAGCATGTTTCCAGTTTGGATGTTTTAATGACTTTGCAAATATGGATTAAAACACAATATATTTTGTAAAGACTTCTAATTAGTGTAAATGAGCTCACTATTATCTGATATTATATGGAAGGGAATTATAATACAGATGGGGTAACAAGTAAAAATTCAAAAGGTGATATTCCAGCTGATATTGGGACAATGTAAATTTTAAGTTGTTTTTAGAAAACAGTATCATTGGGGTGCCTGGCTGGCTTAGTTGGTAGAGTATACGACTCTTGATCTCAGCATTGTAAGTTTGAGCCCAAAGTTGGGTGGAGATTACTTGAAACTAAAGAAATCGTTAAGAAAAATGAAAACAGGGGCGCCTGGATGGCTCAGTGGGTTAAAGCCTCTGCCTTTCGCTCAGGTCGTGATCCCAGAGTCCTGGGATCGAGCCCCGCATCGGGCTCTCTGCTTGGCAGGGAGCCTGCTTCCTCCTCTCTCTCTCTCTCTGCCTGCCTCTCTCCCTACTTGTGATCTCTATCTGTCAAATAAATAAATAAAATCTTTAAAAAAAAAAAAAGAAAAATGAAAACAATTATTTATTTTTTAAAGATTATTTATTTGACACAGAGAGAGAAAGAGATAGAGCGCGTGCGCACGCATGCCAGAGAATGCACACAAGCAGCGGGAGTGGTAGAGGCACAGGGAGAAGCAGGCTCCCTGTGAAGCAGGGAGCCGGATGCAGGGCTCGATCCCAGGACCCTGAGATCATGACCTGAGCGGAAGGTGGACACTTAACCCACTGAGCCACCCAGATGCCCCAAGAAAAAATTATTTATGAAATACAAGATGTTGGGGAAAATGGTTTTTATTTATTTATTTTAAAAGATTTTATTTATTTATTTAACAAACAGAGATCACAAGTAGGCAGAGAAGCAGGCAGAGAGAGAAGGGGAAGCAGGCTTCCTGCTGAGCAGAGAGCCCGATGTGGGGCTCGATCCCAGGACCCTGGGATCACGACCTGAGCGGAAGGCAGAGGCTTTAACCCACTGAGCCACCCAGGTGCCCCAGGAAAATGGTATTTAAAAGAAAGGCCAATACACAGAATCAGATGGTTTCATGATTATGACCCATTTTATCTGACAGATAAGAAAGAAAAAGAAAGGGCAACAGTGTATAGCAACCTCTAAAATGTAAAGGGACTGATGGTGATGGTGGATGGTCACAACCCTGAAATATGTGCTCTAACAATTTAACATCAAAAGAGTCAATATTAAATAAATACTGGAAACCAAAATATTTATATATTTTATTGAAATGCTTTGTATTTTCACCATTTTGACAGGACAGTTGGAATAAAATAACACCACTGATCCTGGAAGGATACACACCAAACCACATTTAGAGGTTGTCCAGGGAAAAAGATTAAGGAAGCAGAGCTTCCTACTCCGACCTTTCTCCATTTCTGTATTTGATTAAATTCGTAAAAGTGATGCTACTTTTGCCATTAGGAAAGAAAGATTAAAAAAGATTACAACCAACTCAACAACTGAACAGATACCCTGTTGTCTTTCCCATCCTGACAGGAGCTGACCTAATGAAGGGTGAAGAGTTTAGCCAAGAGGAGTGTGGGCCTCAGACAGTCTTCACAGATCAGCTGAGAGGGTCATGGGTTAAGGCTGAAAGTCTCTAATACCCAAATGCACAAGGAGATCATCCGACTTAGGCAGGTTAAGTCTGCTCACCTTTCAAGGTGCTCCAGTGGATTTCTGTATTTGCTCCTTTAAGATCAGGATGCTCTGCCTCTGCTCCGGAGGCAGCATGGCGATCTGGTCCGCAGTCAGCTGAAGAACCTGCATGATCAAAGCAGCCTGTGAAGAGAAGAAAAAAAAAAAGGGGAATGAGTTTTAATAAAGGCGGCTAAGAAACCACCACCAGCTTCCGTCCAAAAAGGAAGGATACTTCACACATAGAATACTACAGGCAAAAAACCCCACCCCAAACCAAATCAAAATCCAAACCAGCTGGCAAGAAAAGGCACAATGAAAAGCTCAAGTACAATAATACCGAAGATTAGGAGACTCAAATCACACAAATGCCTGCACGAACCCAAAGTTCTTACAGACTAACATGCTACCTGTGAACCCTGGAAGTCTTCAGTTTTTAATCCTGTTTTATTAAAGATTTTTAAAATTTTATTTACTTGAGAGAGACAGAGCATGCGCAAGATGATGAGTGGGCGGAGGAGGGCAGAGGGCGAAGCAGACTCTATGCTGAGCAGGGAGCCTGAAGCTGATGCGGGGCTTGATCCCAGCAGGACCCCGTGATCATGACCTGAGCTGAAGAAAGATACTTAACCACTTAATGGATGGCGCAACCCAGGCACCCCTTTTAAAAATCTTTTTCACAAGTTTTAGTCCTCTCATCAGACATGAGCTCCCCACGATGGTCAAATATAGAAACAGATGTACTCATGGGGAATCTGCTATGTTTTTAGGGACAAAGCAGAAAGGGGAGAGGGAAAAAAGGAAATCAGATTTTTCAGGTCAATCTGGTCTGCAGAAAACAACCGTTATCACCCAATGAGTCTGAAATGTAATATAAACTGCCATTTACATACATCCATTTAAGAATTTTAAGACCAGGCCCACAGATTTTCAGATAACAAGATCATAAAAAGTTGTAAGAGTAAACATCAGTTCCAAAGGAACTCCAAAGACCCAGGACCTCCACGTCATAACTGAAAAGAGGAATCCAGAAGATGTGTGTCTATGGAGACAGACAGCTTACCTTCTCATGGTCCTGTGGGGTAACTTGGTTCTGGCCAGGACTAAAGCCCCCAGGCTGACCTCCACCCTGAATGCTTGCTCCTTGCATGCCTGCTCCCTGCATGACTGGGACCTATGTGCACAAAGAGAGAGGAGAGAGTTTTCAGAACTACTCATATAGTATTCAGAACCCAATAGCAGCAATGTGAAAGATATGGTTTGATTATGGTTAGGAGTTTTAAAAAAAAGCAAATTAATGACTCTGAAGATCACTTTCTACCATTAGCAATGGCAGAAGGCAGGGTTTAGCAAGAGATCAAGTAGGGAGTTAGACACATTTGCTTATAGCAGCTCTAGCATCATCAACAAATATCATACAGCTCAATCAGGTACTATCAAATCAAGCAAAATCCAGCTGCATGAGCAGAGAGAAAACTGAGAGCATCCTAGAAACTAGTGCTCAGTGGAAACACCAATGAAAGCCAGCAGATTCTAGAGATAATGTATGCTGGTCCACTGGGGAAGCGACATTCATAGAGATACCGCCTACCTCTAGTTCAATCAGACATAGGCAGTTCATCCCAAAGAGCCCTATTCGACAAGTAAGGCAGAGATGATCATAATGGCAGTGGCAGAAAGGAGAGGGGAAGGCCTCTGGGGAAAAGACTGCTATTAGCCCAACATTTGCTTTTTATACCTTCCCAGAGAAAATATGCAGCAGATGCTTTCTGCTAAATACACAGCAATAAATAGGACTGACCCAAGTTAAAAGAACAAAATGCAGTTATATCATACTTATTTATGATCTTTGGTGAGTTTGATCTTTGGGAAGACTAACAGAACCCAAAGAAAAGGCCTCAGAGCACCAAGAATAACTGTTAAAGGTCCTTATATTGTTATGTTCACACTCAGGCATTCACCCAGAGTTTAGGTACTATTATGAAACACAAATTGTGAACAAACTTAGTTACCTGCTTCCCCAGAGGATCAGAAGCAGCTAAGCACAAAAAGAAATGTGGATACATTGTTAAGAGCAGATGCCATGACAGTAATGTGAATAGCTAGGCGACAGCCTGATGGTGAAGGAGACTGGAGACCACATAGGAGATAACTATACTTTCTATTATAGCACATATAATAGGCACATTCAATGATGACCCTGAGTAATCAAAAATGGTAAAAAATCATTTTTATCTTGTTTAAAAAGGGAAGGAAGCACAATACACTTTATTGTCACTTTCTGTTCTTTATCAATACTGAATCCAGAGACCAGTCTGAACCTTAATGTTATGTTACAGATCTGAAACATTAGGAAAATAACAAGTTTGAAGCTTCACAGTTAACACTAATTTGAAGTATTATATCATGAGCTAAACATTCAATAATGGCCATTTAAAATTTTCAGGAATGCCTGTTCTAGGCAGACAAGTCACAATATAGGTGACCACACGGCCACAGTTTGCCCAAGATAGTCCCAGTTTATGCTTTTGCCCCAGAGTAACTATTTAATAGCACTCTCACTTGCAAACATGTCCCTGTTTGGATAAGTCACACAATCACCCTAGTAATGATAAGCCTTTTATTTATTTATTTTTATTTTAAAGACTTAATTTACTTATTTGACAGGGAGAGACACAGCGAGAGAGGGAACACGAACAGGGGGTATGGGAGAGGGAAAGCAGGCTTCCTGCCGAGCAGGGAGCCTAATGCAGGGCTCAATCCCATGACGCTGGGATCATGATGTGAGCTGAGGGCAGACACTTAGCGACTAAGCCACCCAGGTGCCCCATAATAAGCCTTTAAACTAACAAGTTTCCAATTAGGTAAACTGGAATTAATTTTTAAATATCTGATTTAAAATTATGAATTAGGGATATACTATAATGTTAAAAACAAGGCACAGAACAGTGAAAGAAAGGAAATATAGATGCATTTTTTCCTAATAATATATTCTTCTTTGTTAGAAAGATACATCAAAAATTGAATAAAAGCTATGATCTGTAGGGGATGGGGTCAGAGGGGAGACAGATACAGGGGAAGAAGCAGGGTTCCCACTGTCTATCTCTTATATGTGAGTGAACATATTAATTTAAACAATATAAAAAAGATTTGAAGATAAAATTTTTATTTTTTTCACTCAGATCTAATACGCTTTATACAATCTACTAATGAAAACTATATAAACCTAATATTACACAGTAACGAGTTCAAGCACTAGCAGAGACAAAACAGCAAGACATTATCCAGAAATGGTCTTCCAACCTTTATTTTCAATGTCTTTCTCCACAAAACTATTGATAGAATTATATAACGACATCATGTAGTTATTTGTTGTCAGTCTCTCCAGTTAGAAAGCAAGCTCTATGGGGGTGGGGACTTTTTTTTCACCCTGCTATATCCTTAGCACCTAGAGTTCTCTCTGGTACACAGTAGGTGCTCAATAAATATTTGCTGACTGACTAAATAAATGAATAAAAACTGTTTCTATCTTAAGGCTGCTGATCCTAGAGGGCAGAATAAACATCAAGGCCCCCAGACACATTTTTAAAAAGCACAATTTGAAAAAAAGAGAATAGTTTTCTTTTACACACCAGAAAACAACATATTCGTATTTCCTATTAAAGAGGGGGAGGCAGATACACATATACACATACATGATGTGCAGATAACAGGACTGAGTGGTATACTAAAAAAAACAGTGGGTTCTATTCCTTGCTCTGCCACTTTTTAGTTGTGTGAATTTGGACAAGTCACCTGAATTCTTGGATCTCAGTTTCTGAACCTATAAAATGAGAGAACTAGATGACTAACGTGTTCCATTCCAGTGACACTCTCCCTCTCCCTCTCATGCATACACACACACACACAAACAAGAGCAAGACACATAAATATATGGAAGAGGGAATAGAGACAGAAGTAGTACATAGAGGAAGGAGGAGCAAGAGGGAGACGAAGGTGCCAGCACATACAAATTCAGGGAAGAGACACACATACCATCTCCCCACAAACATTTGTGTTTAAAGAGGGAGGAGATGACAACACAGAGATGATCACAGATTGCCATATACACATAGCTAGAGAGAGCCAAATAAGGAGAAAGAAAAGATAAGAATTCAGTTGCACAGGTTTTAAGGTGAACGTTAGTAAAAACTGCCTTTCCTGTTCCTTTCATGTTCCACCGTTCACTTAGGCTACATGATGAAAGTTAAAATAGGTTTCTGTAAATCTAAGATTATCGAAATGACTGCTAATAGTTCTTCATATGCTCTAATGCAGTTCCTATAGTTGTACATTAGAATCACTTGGGGGAGGTTTTCAAATTATCCAGGCCTAGATTCTAGTGATACACACTGCCTCCTAAATCTTCAGGGGCTCTGCTCTGAATGGAACAATTCCTTAAATTGTGGGATAAGGTTGCTACAATCCTGGTGGCCAGAAAATAACCATCTTAAGGGACACAGAAACTAGAAAAAGGGAGATCTTCCTATTCTAACAAGCTGAGAAATAGCCCAAATCAAAAAGCACTCATAGCCAGGCTCAATGGCCAATTCCTGAATAGATCACAATTTCAAGTAGAAGCAAGAAGTGAGTATCACACATACCTGTCTGGATCCCTGGGGGCCAACTGCCCCCATGTTAATGGGACTAGGACCCTGGATTCCAGTAGGCATAGGGCCTCTAGGGCCAGGGACCGGGCCCCTTGTATCCATACTTCTGGCCTCTATCCCTCTGACTTCCATTGCACGGGCCTCCATTGCACGGGCCTCCATTGCACGGGCCTCCATCGCACGGGCCTCCATCGCACGGGCTTCCATCGCTCGGGCTTCCAATCCTCTGGCATCTAATCCTCTAGCCTCCATGGCTCGTGCCTCCATTCCTCGTGCGTCTATGCCTCGGGGATCTCTTCCGCCTGTAAAGAAAGTTGTAAGAAAACCACTGTGTAGCTGCTCATCTTCACAGCGAAAAGAACCAATGATCAAAGAAAGAAATCTATTCCTTCAGTCACATGTCCCCCAACTACAGGTGATCCTTGAATAAGGTAATAATTGGAGTACTCCCCCCAAACCTAACTACTCAAGTAGCCTACTGCTGACTGGAAGCCTCACCAATAATAAAACAGTTGATGGACACCTGTTTTGTATATTGTATGTACTATGTTCTGAATTCTAATAACAAAGTAAGCTAGAAAAAAGAGAATGTTATTAAGAAAATCATTAAGGAAGAGAAAATACATTTAGTACTGCACTATGTTTATAACAAAAAATCAATGTCTAAGTGGACCTATGCAGTTCAAACGTGTTGTTCAAGGATCAACTGTAAATGAGACTGCTTTTGCTTTCTCCTTCCCAGTTTTACAGGTTTGCAGATAAACCTTAAAAATGTTTGCCAACCCCACTGCCCCAGCCTTCTTTATCCCAGATTAGAACCCAAGACTGCTGGGTTTATTATCAGCCCACAACTGCCAGGCGGCCTTGTGACATGGTCTCCCCTTACCTCTGCCATCCAAGGGTGGACCCCTCTGATCCAGCATGGGTCCTCTTGGCTCTGCCATTAGAGGTCTGGGCTCAGCTAATGGCCCTCCCCTCATCTCATGTGGGGGTGGGCCACGGCTGTCATGGCCAGGGACATGGTGCATGGGTGGACCCTGGTGAGGTGGTCCCAGGTAACCTCTAGAGATGGAGAAAAATGTGATATTTTAAAACAGAACAAAACAATAAAAAAAATGCCAAGCAGACGATCAGTAAGTTAAAATAAAAAAAAAGAAAGAACCGATGCAAACATCCGTCCACAAATGCTAAGAGAATGAACTGAATAGGTAAAAAAACAAAACAAAACAAAACAAAACAAAAACTATGGAGATATAAATGCATGTATTCTAGAATTTCATATTTGCTCAGGGCACTCATAATTAAGGAGAAGGTAACGGATATTCCATTGTATAGAACGAGTATGTAGTATAGCGCTTAAGAATGTGGGTTACTGCATGGTTTCAAATCTAGGCTTTATCACTTATTAGCTGTGTGATCTTAGGCACATTTACTTAACTTCTCTATGCCGTGGTTTCTTCATCTGTAAAACAGGACCGATATTAGTGTCACTCTCACAGGGCTGTTGTGTGGATTTAATGAGATGAGCTAAGTAAAGTACTCACAGCAGAGTCAGAGGCATAATCCCCATTCATATCAATCATCATCATCTTATTATTACTGCTACTGTTGATACTGCCACTACCGATAAGCAATATAAATTTTTCCTATTTAGATATGTGCTAGAATTTCCAGTTTCTAAAGATGACTTGGGTAACCATGGTTCGTTCATTCAAAATGACAAACTCAACAGATACAGTTCTGTCCAAGGAGAAGTGCTTCCTTAGTCTTAGACAGTGGCCACGAATATTTATTTATCTGTTGAAGTAGGCAAAGAGGTACAGAAAGATGGTGTTCTCGGACCAAGGGAAAATTTGGATTCCCCCAGTCTTTTCCTTCTTTGTTAGTGCTCACCTAGGCTCTACCTCTCCAGTTACAGAAAGTAAAGTGCCTCCACGCGGGTCATTTGGGGCATCTCCTAATAGACCTCGAGGAGTTGGGACGTTGGCAGGCAAGGGCCCACGCTGCATAGCGGCTCTGGGGTCCTGCATCGGCACTGACAGGGAAACAAAAAGGGAGTTACTGTTGTGAAGGACACATCAGGAAACAAGAAATGACTCTATATACCACTGACAACATAATTCAGACACCTGAGAGCGGGTGAAACCTCACCACAGCAGACTCCTCTTGCAGTTCAAGAACAGAAGCAGGGTGTAGGCAGCATCTGTGCCATGTCAGAGGTATGGATGGAATTATATAAAGAACAAAGTGGGGAGCAACCTGCCATGGACTAGCACTGCAACCTGAAGAACCTTATGCTCCTGGTTTTCCTTAAAATCAATCTTAGTTCAAGGACCAGAGTCACAAAAGAGGTAGGGTCTTGGCATATGGGAACACTGCCATGGCTCTGCAAGAACCTGCTGTCTCCTTACAGACTGCTATTCCATCCAAGCCTCCTGACACCAGTAGGGAGGGAGTACAGCCTCGGACAGATGCCCATATCATCCATGTTCTCTGCCCTGTGTGAAGAGGTCAATCTTAGGCTTGTGGCCCCAACAGGAAAAAAAAATTTAAAAACAAAAGCCCAAAACACTACCCTTCTGGGTTCCGAACGTGAGGATGACTGCCAAGCAGCCCTTGTCCTCTCAACGTCCCACCCTGAATACCACAAGCAAAAGGAAACCCGTAGATACAATGGGTACCTTGAACTCGCTCAATTGATGCAGGCCCGGTGGGTCCCACGGGCGAGTGCTGTAGGGTTCCTAGGTGAGCAGTAAGTTCAAAAGGAGAAAGAGCAGACACTTAAATAGCTTGCACACACGCAAGCAGCATGCACACACCCACACCCACACACAGAATCATACACATACAGACGTTGGAGATTTACATATGTAAGTTAAAAAGCCAAGAGTGCTACAAAAGTCTTCCTAAACCATAGTAGCTTCTTTGAGATCTGAAACTGTTCTGCTGTAATGAGACTGCCCCCTAAAGTGAAACAGGTGGGCCACTGATTTTATTCAGCCACTCTGAATTTCCACCTCTGCTACTACAAGTCCATCTAAATCTCCTTATACCGTTACAAGAAACAGGCAGTTCTGAATCTCTAGTTAGGCAAAGAACACAGACATATTTTCATAAGCAAACATGAAAGACATTGTACTGAATCTGGAAGGCAAGATTTATTCTGAAAAGGTCCCTAACAGAAGCGGACTGTACTGTTTTTGCCGTAGTTTATTGCATAAAAATCTCTGCGGGAAATGCAGTGAATGATCTTTAGACAAAGAAAGAGAACATCACTCCTCAAAAAATATTCTGCCATTGCGAGTCTCTGGTGATAAGCAAACACCATGACAATAGCAGACAAAGACCAATGAAACGATAAGAGAGCCAACACTACACAGAGGTGGCAGAAGGAAAGAAGTGTCTTCTTAAACTAATCTCACTGTCTCTTTTTACCATTACAAATGTGCATAAGAAGCATGGATTCCAGGAAAAGAAAGAAAACTGGGTACAAGTGGAAAGATTCTTGCTTCCTCTGCTGAGTACTGATCAAAAACTATAAAAGAACACTCATCTCCTTTATCTCTTTGAGAAGACACACCTGATATATCTTTAAAACTCTAGTTATCTCCCTTTGCTAACTTTGGACCCAGAGAGGTGATAAGAATTACAGCAGGAGAGGTCTTTTGGAAATACATATTAAACAGCTCAAGTTTGATTGACTGATGGCTTGGGAAGAAGAAAAATATGACTGGAATCCCAATGCTTTCTCCCTAATGCAGCAATACTCTGGGTACACATACGATCTACTGAGAGTGGTCAAGGGCATTGGGGCACAACAGCACAAAACCACAGGCTGCTTAGACAAGGCATTTGGTCAAGAGCTTGTTCCACTGTCAAACATCTGATCAGATGATCCATTCTGTCACTTTAGCACCCAACCTTAGTGAATAAACTGTAGACAAGAAAATACAGTACAGAAGGCCTCTATCTTAATATTTTGTTTTTAAAAAATGGGTTTCATTTATAGGCCATGTGCTAAGAAGTAACTTAAGCTTCTCTGTGCTGCCCAAAGCTATTCTTTCTCATCATGATGACAATATGACTGAGAATAGAAGACAATGAAGAGAGTTTGTGGAAGTTAATAGAGGCGGTGAGGATTTTCAGAAAGAGGAAGATTTTAGTCAGAGACTTCAGCACCTTGCACTGCCACTTATTAGCTGGGAGAGATGAGCGCTCCAAGTCCTGTCCACATTACTCAGCAGTATTTACTTACCATGTGCCCAGGAAGAAATAACTTAAAACTCTGAGCTTCCATCTCTTTACCTGAATACTGAGGTGCTGCCCCTTAACTCACACAGTTGTTGATGAAAATTAAAGTGCCTGGCCTATAGCACGTGCTCAATTTTACTGTTAGTTCCTTCTGTTTTCTCACTCTCTCCTCCTAATGTTTTCAACCAAACCACTGCATTTTCTGTTTCTTCAAACACTAGCAACAGAGGGAAATAATTTGGAGATTATTCTGGAGTGGCCATTGCTGTGGTAGCCAGTGTTACGGCCACAGTGTAACATACCCTTACCACGTAGGCTTCACAGACCTCTGATCCCCACCCAGTCTTATCTGTGGTTTAGATTGGGCTTCTACATGTTATATGCTCATTATTAAAATTCCTTAATCAGTCAACAGATATCCACAGAGTGAGAGAGGGCATGCCAGCAGTGTCATTAGATTATTATGAAAAGGAGACATAAATAGAAACAAAAGATCCATCTGCTTTATTGATTCTTGTAGAGCTGGGCTCTGAGCCACTAGATGGAAAGTCTAGACTAACACTGTGCAACAAAATACTCTGCAATGAGGGAAATACTATCTATCTGCCATATCCAGTATGTGGTGCCATAACCACATGTGGCCACTGAGCACTTGCAATGTGGCTAGTGGGAACGAGGAACTGAATTTTAAGTTCTGCCTAATTTCAATGAATTTGATATTCAAACAGCCACATATGGTTAGTGGCTGCCATATTAGAACAGAGCAGATATACAACATTTCCAAGTCTAGTCCACATTAACCAGATACTAGTACTTATTTACCTTGTCCCCGCTCAATGGACACTGGTCCACTTCCTGGCATTCCAACCTGGGCTTGCATTCCTCCTAGAAGATAAAGAGAAGAAAAGAAAAACCAAATTAGGACACTGGAGAAAAAAATTAGGACAGTGGCTGAGTTAACAAATTCCCTTCTTCTGCCTCACAGGCAGAAAACTACAAAAAAAAGATCATAATTAGCACTAAACAACGCAGTTATACGGAAGGTAAAGTTTGTTAGTAAACTCCAGGGTTCAATGATAGAAAAGTGAGTTAAATGAGAATATTTAATCACCCTGGTTACTAAAACCTTGGCAGAAATTCTGTGATATAGAACAATGGCACTTGCCCACATAACTCCTCTCAGAGGAGGCAATATTGTTCCCAAGGTATTTTGTAAATTTGTGGGTTTTTGTTGTGAAAAGATTTATGGGGCATGGCTGGCATTTCATGAGAAGCCAATAGGGATACTAGATGCAATGCAATGTCTGAGATAGTCCTCCATAATCCAGAATTATCTTGTCTTGCAAAATTTTCAGATGTCTTGGTGAACATTAGCACAAATGAAAACCTGTTTACAGTCATCTGAACTTAGAACCTAAGTCTGCTGTACTTGTAAACAAAAAAGCTCTTTTTTCCTATTTATATCTGTACACATATAAACTGAATTTTCCAGAAATACAATTACTGAGTCAATTACAGGTACTGCATTTTGTTTCATTAAGAACTTTACCAAAAGTTTTCACCATTTGAGAAAATCGTAACACTAATGTCAACAGTCCCTCTCGTATTTGAGTTGCGAAAACACCATACCTGTATCTGTCTGCATCTGTAGCTTTTACACTGATGGGATAGGAGCAAACATCTGACTACTATCTTTTGGTTTCTTGTCTAGTTGTGCCTGAACGCGTGCATATTAAAATATTCTTTATTATAGGTTAATTTCCTTTTATTTCTCCTTTATATTATAGTAAGGGCATTATATTTTTTTGGGAACTCATGTTAAGTAGGTTATATCTGTGTATTTCATTTCAGGATAGTAAAAAGTCATTATGAAATACATTAAGAAAATGTTATGAAAAGGGCCTGCAGGGTCTAACAGGGTTGAGAACCACTGCTTTACCCTAACCAGTTGGGACAGTATTCTTCGCTATACAAAGAATAATTACGTACCACAAGTCCTTGTCTCATCCTTTCTATATAGCAATAATTCTCTTTTCCTCAAAGGAACTATATATGCTGTATGGAAGAAGAAAAGACGAGCTGAACTGTTTGCAGTTCATTAATACTTAACTAAAAGATCAAGTACACATCATATTCTCTCTCTTTAAGATTTTATTTATTTATTTGGGAGATAGTGAGCATGCATGAATGGTGGGGAGGGGCAGAGGGAGAGAGAAAAGCAGACTCCCTGCTGAGCAGGGAGCCCCATGCAGAGCTCACAGGGCTCGATCCCAGGACCCTGAAATCATGACCTGAGCTGAAGGCTGATGCTTAACTGACTGAGCCACCTAGGTGTCCCCACATTATATTCTCTTAGTCCGTTTAATATGCCAGGTACCATAGAGCCATTGATTAAGAACCTGAACCTGTGCTAGCCCCATCCCTACTAAGTAACTGTGATTTTGAACAAGTGATTTGATAAAGTTAACATCTGCCCATGCTTACTCATCTGTAAAGCGAATGAGCTGGTTTAAACCAGTGGTTCTCAGAATGTGCTGCTCAGACCAGAAGTGTCAGTGTCACCAAAAATTGACAGAACTGCAAATTCCAGGGCCTGACCTCAGACCTGCTGCATTACAAAGTCTGGTGGTGGGGACCAGCACCTGCACTTTAATAAGCTCCTCAGGTGGTCATTAAAGTTTGAGAACTGCCAGTCTACAGAATTTCAAAGGTCTCTTCTAATTACAAACCACTCTATGATTTATTCAGGCCATTCACTAAAACAATGTAAAGATTTAGGATCTGAGGAAAGTGGTCGCAGAAGGACATATGGGCATAATTTCTCCTATTATACACTATCACACGATGGCACTTTCACTTTCAGCTTCCCAGAAGTGAATTGGTGGGTAAAAGTGTACATGGATTTTAAATGTGAGACTACTTTCTTAAAAGGCTAAAACATTTCGCATTTCCAGTAACAAGTTATGATACCACTTTCCCCACTAATAGTGTCATCTCTCTTTGAAACTTTTGCCAGACCAGGTTTAAGTAAAGTGAAATCCTGTAATTTAATTTGCAATCCCATGACTACAAATGCATTTGTCTTTGTTGCCATTTGGATCTGCTCTTCTACAAAGCACCTACTCATTTTCTTTGCCTTCTCTACTACTAGGCTGTTTCCCCTTCTCACCAACTGTCAATGAATTTTGTACAGGGTATTTCAAACATCTGATTGATGTTCTAATAACTTCAGAAATAGAAATGCTACAAACTTATAAAAATATCATTTTAAGTTCCTTTCACACCTACTTTCAACTTCTATATTTATTAATTTCCTGTTTTTGGTATCTTGTTTCTTTATAAAAAGTATTTTCCTAGTTCTTTTAAAACTAGTACTTAGAGTTCCTTTATTCTTTAATAACGCAGGCATTTGAAGGTATTCATTTTAAGTACTGTTTCCCATACTTTTTTGTATACTTTTCGTTGCCTTTTGGATAATTTATAAATCTCTTCTTTATTTCCCCTTTAATTCAAGGATTACCTAGTGTTATGTCCCTTATTTTTCCAAGTAAATGTTATTTTCAGTCACATTTTAACTACTTCTAATTTTACCGTTTATAATAAGAGAACATGGCCTGTAAAATCTCTACGTTTTAAACTTGTTTTTATTTTATGGCCAAGTATGTGTTTTTTTTTTTTTTAAAGATTTTATTTATTTATTTGACAGGCAGAGATCACAAGTAGGCAGAGAGGCAGGCAGAGAGAGAGGAGGAAGCAGGCTCCCTGCAGAGCAGAGAGCCCGATGCGGGGCTCGATCCCAGGACCCTGAGATCATGACCTGAGCCGAAGGCAGCGGCTTAATCCACTGAGCCACCCAGGTGCCCCCAAGTATGTGTTTTTTAACTGTTCCAAGGTTTTTGGGGGCAAAAGTGTATTCTTTAATCAAAAGACCTAAATCTCCCATAATAAGTCATGCTTACTGGTTCCACTACTTTATTCAGGATCTTTTACTTATTTTTTGTCTATTACTACAAAGGTACTCAAAGTGTGGTCCACAGAAATGTTGCTCCACACACTGTATGTTAACAATTCATGACACTGTAAGTACAGAAATGGAGAGCACTTAGAAACTTTTTTACAGTAGTTTGATGCTTCTGTGACATCTAATTGCATGATCAGGGCACCTATATCACTGAACAGAATACAGATGACTTGGGTGTTCTTCAACTCACATTATGAGCTGCCTATGTCAAAGGTTGCATACTTGTCATGTGTAGTAGAGCCACATTTCGACTTGTGATATTTTAAGGTTTTTTTTTTTCAAGATTTAATTTATTGGGGCACCTGGGTGGCTCAGTGGGTTAAGCTTCTGCCTTCAGCTCAGGTCGTGATCTAAGGGCCTGGGATCGAGCCCCACATCAGGCTCTGCTCAGCAGGGAGCCTGCTTCCCCCACCACCCAACCTGCCTCTCTGCCTACTTGTGATCTCCGTCATATACATAAAAAAATCCTTAAAAAAAGATTTAATTTATTTATTTGAGAGAGAGAGCAAGTAAGAGAGATCACGAGAGGGTAGAAGGTCAGAGGAAGAAGCAGACTCCCCACGGAGCTGGGAGACCGATGCGGGACTCGATCCTGGAACTTGATCCCAGAACTTGATTCTGAACTGAAAGCAGTTGCTTAACCAACTGAGCCACCCAGGCACCCTTATTTTAAGGTTTTTAAGTTAGGCACCCATAACTCAAAAATGTATTAAAATACTGAATGCATTTCTTTCATTGAAAGATATTTACTCTATAGGTAAATAAAAATCATGAATTTGCTGAAATTTCTTTTAAAATCCCTTCCTCTATTCCTTGTCAACTTAGCTCTGTAGAACAGTTTCTCTACAAAACAGAACAATTGAGATTCAACACTGAGTAGTGTTGTAGTCAATCTAACCCAGATTAGATAAATTAACAAAAGGCAAATATGTTGCATAAAACTTAAAATATTGATATGTATCATGTGTTCATATAGGAGTTTCATATAGGGAACCACTATTTCACTCAGTAACTCTTAGTTACGACTGTTGAATGACAAAGAGCTACAAGCATAATAGCAATACTCATTAATAATTTCTACATACACACTTGCAATCAAAATGCACAGTTTCAAAAATTCTTTTTTCCTTTTGTTGTTTGGTCTGATTATATTTAATGAAATGCAATTTCATATCTATTAAATATAATAAAACAAATGTCACTATGTATTTTGTGTCTTTTTTTTAATGTGCCTTTCAACCTAATCTAAGTCTCTGGCTTTTGGTGGGAAAATACAGTCCATTCACATTTAGCAGAATAATGACTACATGAGATTTTATTCCTTTCTCCTTACTCTGCGTTTATTACTACTTATTTCACAATGTTGTTTTCTTTTCCCTCTATTTGCTGGCTTTGTTGGCTAGTTTCCATTCATTCCATTTCCCCCTTGTTAATTAGGAAGTTTTACCTCACTTTTGCATTTTGTGGTCCTTTTCCCTTCTCTCTGTGTATAAGAGACCAACTATTTCCTCCAGCTAGGATATATGCTTTCTAGCTATGTAATTTTATATGAAGATCTTATTACCACATAATAATTTGGTGACATTATACCATTTGCTACAACAAAACTTTAGCAAAATACCAAAATGGTGGAGACTGTAAAGGAAACATACCTCCAGGAGCTAAGGAACCAGGACCAGGCCCTGTTACAGCTGCTGGTATCTGTCCTGGTGCTGGAACTCCAGCCTGCATAGAAGCTTGCATCAGAGGAGGTGCACCATTGACATGCATTCCACCCTAAACAAAAATAAAAAAAAATGGTATGTATATGCCTTTGGACAATACACATGAGCCTGGTTATATAGAACACAATTAAGATGGACCATGTTCTCTAAAAGCAGACACTGACAAGTCTGACCTGTGTTGTGAGGCCATATGTAGCACCTATGGTTGACTTCAAGTTGTTTACCTCTACCAATCTGAATGGTAAAAATGGTAGATTACTGTTCTTTCTGTTTACATTTACCCTGAGGTTGAACACTTTTACTATGAAAAGCTCCAGATATATAAATTGTATAGAAAAAAATAAACATACAGTTTAGGAAATAAATATATTATATATACTTGAAATCTGCCCTCTGGTCTTCCCTAACTGCATCCTGTGTCCCCTTCTTAAGACAACCACTTAAGAATTTTTAGACATTTTAAAATTGTATGTAAATCATTACATACTAAACATATTTGCAACTCATTCAACATGTTTTTGGGTTCTGTGCAAATACAAATATGCCGTATTTTGGGAAGGCTTCTACATTCACTCATTTTCACTTCCGTAACTTTTGAGTTATCTGTTTTACACCATGTATCCTAGTTCCTCTTTACTACTATACGGAACTAGGTTTTTGAAAGTCATTCATGGCAAAAGGTATAATTTATTTAACTACTACAGAGTATTTCACTGGATAAATATACAACATTTCCCCCATTCTTCCACTAATGTACATTTAGGATGTTTTAACGTTTCACTATTATAATGTGGCAATAAACATTCTTGAATGTGACCAAGGAGTCTAAATCAGCCTGTTGTCTGTCATGTGTGTGGCATATACTTTTTCCCAATTTGTCATTTATCTTTGGGGTTTATTTCTATTTCTCTATAAAGAAATTTTTCAGTTTTCAAACGTACTGATTTCCTATGGCTTCAGTTTTGCGTCATGTTTGGCAAGCAAGCTTTACTTTTTTCCATTGGTAAGGAGATGTAAGAATGCCAACCTTATATAATTACTGTAAGTCCTAGATGAGATAATGGATGTAGAATAACGAAGTGCCAACCATAGTACCACACATGCACATAAATACCAAAATTAGCCTATATATAAAAGGACAGGGGCGCCTGAGTGGCTCAGTGGGTTAAAGCCTCTGCCTTCGGCTCAGGTCATGATTCCAGGATCCTGGGATTGAGCCCTGCATCAGGCTCTCTGCTCAGCAGGGAGCCTGCTTCCCCCGCCTCTCTGCCTGCCTCTCTGCCTACTTGTGATCCCTGTCTATCAAATAAATAAGTAAAATCTTAAAAAAAAAAAGGACACACATGAAGGATCGCTTTCTTTCACAAACTTGGCACCAAATCTATGTTTATTGAGATGCCATGTACTCTACAAAATGGAAACTGCTTTTATGCCTGGGAACTGAAATTATCATCTTCAGCTCCTGACTGTTCTTCTTTCAGTATATCTTCCTAACATGAAAACAGCATTCAAAACACGTAAAAGAAATGTTATAGGAGATAAAGCCCTACCAAAGCCTGGGCCTGAGGGACCTGAGGATTCTGCTGGTTCATTGACACAGTGGATCCTGAGCCAGGCCCAGCACTGTGGACCGGTTGAGGGTTGCCTGCAATCAGTGTTGGGATATTTGTCTGGCGATGCAGAATTTTCTAAAAAATGAAAAGACAAATCTATGAGTTGTCTGTTTAACAAAGCAATCAGGCAGTTCCTACCCCACTCAAGGTGTGCCGTGGTGTTTCCATAAACAAATAAGAAGCACTCACCAGAGCAATCTCTGGATCCACAATTCTCATCACTACCTGCGCTTGTAGCAAAGCATAAGCCAGCTGAGGGTTCTGAAGCAACATGTTCCGTGCTTCCTGGGGACTATTCTGGACACAAAGCTGGGAAGATAAAGAGATTCATCATCAGGTTCAATACTTAGTACTTAGAAATTAATAGTGATTTAGAGCCATTCTCATCTGAGAAATATAATACTTAAGAAGCTTTTTAAGCTATCATCGGTTTTTGTATAGCACACAAAATTTTGGTCATGACAGGCAAGAGAAGGAAGAGGCATTTCAAATACCATAATACCACCATTTAGGAGAAAAGCCACATTTGAAGATCTGCATCTGATATCTACGGGCCACAAAAAGCCAGATTGTATAGTTGTGTTTGTGTATAAAAAATGGAAAGCTCTTTACACAAAATATAAAATATGCTGTGCACATATGGCATATCGAAGGTGCAAGAAATGGTGGTCAACAGGCACACCTTATATTTGAATTCAGGGAATCATTTCCATTCACTTGATTGCTCCTCAAAAATTTGATGTGATTTGATTTGTTCTTAACCTAATGCCTCCTCCCACCTTCATTTGTTTCATCAGCTCAAACATCTGCTCTGGTGGAAGACTGGCAACTGCTTTGCTAATGGACTCAGGGGCATCCTCAGGACTGATGGTCTCTCCATAAGGTGACTCAATGACAGGGGCACCAGTGCCAAGGCCTGATTGGGAAGAAAGTACAAAAAGTTAAGGAGGCAAAATTATGAGCTAAATCATTTCAAGTATCTACTTCCCAGGGCTGTTTCCTTTCCAGGACCTGCTATAACTTTAAATTATCTGGAACTGAGAAGTAAGTGATCTGCAAATCTCTTATTTCTGTAGAGGAAAGTGACAGAATGTATTTTCTGTTCTCAGAAGAAAGCTGGGACTAGGATCACATAGGTTGAAAATGTTAACCTAAATTAGGGATGAGGCATATTGACTTCCTTTTGACAAGTCATTAGAAGCGAAATAAGAGATAAAGATGCTAATCTTAAAAACAAAATAACAGAAAAAAGATGCTAATTTCAGAATGGAATTCCTGACCTGGTACCTCATGAAAAAAGCCAGGATGCCTTAGTAATCCCACCAATTACAGATCTGACAAACAGTTATAGCAGCAGGTACCTAATGACATAGTTCGTGCAACTAATGGCTTGGCGAGCCTGAATTCATCTTCAACTGTAAATCAACTCCTTTGTAACTGAAGGACTTCTAAAGTCAACTTTATCTTGTTTCTCAAAGATATACACTTCCCTAATGCAGGAGCCTCAAGGGGGTCAAGAAGCTATGTGGCTAACCATTTTAACAGGTGCTAAAACATATCACAAATGGAAACATCTTCATTGTTACATCTTTACTAATTCGTGTTGCATACAAATCAGGTTTATACTCACTCTTCAGTTCTTCTTTGTTCTTTTCACTGGCAGCATTGTCCACTCGAAGTGCTCTCCCACTGAATTCACGCCCATTCAGGTTTCGCATGGCACTAAGTGCTGTCTCCTGGTCTTGGTATTCACAGAAGCCATAACCCTTTGGCTTTCCTGTCTCCCTATCATATACCAACCTGGAGGAGCAGAACCAAGTATCAGGCACAAATGTTACACATACATAGGGTTCTTGCTAACATGGGCATATTCTAATTTGGTCCACTCTAAGACAAATAACTTTATCACTTTGACTATTTCACTGAAATATTTTTAAAACATTTTTAAATAAAAAAATGTATCTTTTAGTAAGGGCCCCCTGGGTGGCTCAGTTGGTTAAGCGACTGCCTTTGGCTCAGGTCATGATCCTGGAGTCCCGGGATCAAGTCCCACATCAGGCTCCCTGCTCAGCAGAGTCTGGTCTGCTTCTCCCTTTGACCCTCCTGACTCTTATGCTCTCTCTCTTTCATTCTTTCTCTCAAATAAATAAATAAAGTTAAAAAATGTATCTTTTAGTAAAAATAAATGTGAATTGTATGGTATGTGAATTATACCGGAATAAAGCTGTTACAAACAAAAGGATGCATGTGAAAAGTCACCAGTAAAAACCTTGCTATTATTGCTAAAGGCCAGATTTGTGATTTTAAAGAAAACCCCAAGTAATCAAAGGAGAATCTCACCTGAAACTAACAACGGGTCCAACCTCAGAAAAGATGTCCTTTAATTGCTCTTCAGTAGCCTCATATGGAATGTTCCCCACTACGGAAGAAAATAGACAACAGATTAAAACTCTGAGTTTGTAACCTATTTCCTCTGTGAGAAAGTAAAACGAATCAGTACTTCATTGAAAATGTAACAACTATCTCAAAATAGTGTTCCCACCCTCCTAGTTTCATGGTACTTCAGACAACATTTCAATGTTGTCTGCGGACTTTAACTACAAAACAAACCACTAAGATTAAATATAAAAGGTACAGGCACTTCTAAATATCAGTTCTCAGACTTATCTTACAAGTGTTATGACTTTCCTTACCTTCGGTGAAAATAAATACTTTGGCATTTGTATTTACTTGAAGATCTGCAAGTCTTATCGACAACTACTAAAAATACCAATGTATTTGATATTTTAAAAACTGGCATATTATTTCTGTATTTCCACACATACATATAAACTCAAAGGATAACCATGAATGTAGTGGAGGATGTTTAAAAATTATTCAGAACTGTTTTGTTATGGCCATTCCAAAAGGTGCTTTAAAATCACCACACGGACTTTAAACAACAACAACAACAACTTATTTCCGGGCAACAACAACAACAACAACAACAACAACTTATTTCTGGGCGCCTGGGTGGCTCAGTGGGTTAAGCCTCTGCCTTAGCTAAGGTCATGATCTCAGGGTCCTGGGATCAGGTCCCCCATGGGGCTCTCTGCTCAGCAGGGAGCCTGCTTCCCCGCCCCCCCCCCCCCCGTGCCTCCCTCTCTGCCTACTTGTGATCTGTCAAATAAATAAATAAAATCTTTAAAAAAATAAAAAAAACTTATTTCATCTTTAAAGATTACTCAGAATGAACCTGATCCTCTTTAAAATTTCTTCGACGAGATCTTAATCATTCGTTCATTCATTCATTTACAATCCACTTTAAGACTCCAGGTGGCCACTACCAGTATCGAACCAAAATGTTACACGTAAAAAACTGAGGCTGAAAGTCCTTATGAGAGGGCGGGAAGTGGACACAGGGTTCTATACACTCAGCATATAATCTGTATTCTGGGACAGGGAGTGAGTAGTACAGGACAGTTGCCATGCACCCTCGATTCTAGATAATAATAGAAGCTCATGAAAGGAGAAACGCATAGAAACTGAACGCTAGTTTAACTTCCTCAGCCACATCATGAAAAGGCTGTGAGACCTCAGGGGAAGGGAGCATCACTTTGCCCGCGAGTCCACTGGAGTGGCCGTTCCACAAGACAGGCAGGTAGAGCCGCAAACCCGACCCGTCACCAGCTCCTGCAGGAATTCATTAGGTGCAGGGGGTATTCCTTGCTGCTCCTTGTCTCTTTCCATCCCACCCCGATGCTTGGCTCCACGAATTCCCCTTACCGAACACCGAACGCAGAGAACGATCCACCGCAGGGTCTCTTACAGCCAAACCCGCCATCGCTCTCTTCCGGCAGCTTCCGGTGCGCCAGAGCACACTTCCTTAAGGCGTCTGGGCTCTGCGCTAAACACGCTTCAGTACGGGCCCGTAAGCCGGAAGCATCTGGGCGGGGCGCGCACTTGGCCCCACCCCTGGCGTCATTGCGTCAGCAGCTGGCGCGCCCTCCATCCCCAAGAGCTAACCACTCCGGGCTGGGTTGCGACCGGAAGATAGCTCGGTTCCGACTTAGGCTTGTGCGGTCCTAGACTAACTTGCAGAATTTTAGTCTTCCTTATTATTCATTTTTTCTTAGACCAACACGAAGAATCATGGGCCACAATAAAGATGGCGGCAGCCGCTTTACCGTGGTAATGGGGAAGTCATTTGCTAACAAGCTTGGCCCTTACATTTTAGTTCCTCCCTATGAGAGAAGGGAAGTGCTTGGTCCCGCTCCAGCAGCGTGCCGGTGAGTTTGTAAAAGCTGGAGTGTACCAAGCGATATGAAGAGAGTCGCGGCAGTCTAGTGAATGAGAGAATGAGGAGCGCTCAAATTCATGGCGTCACCATAGCTAAGGAGATGGGGAGGTAAAGGGAGAACAGACTCCTGTCTGCTCTTGTGTAGCCCCCCTCGGCTCCATATGTTTGGCGGTGGTGAAGGAGCGAGCTGGCGGAGGGCATAGGCTAGCGGGGTATCAGAAAAGATCATTGACTGGGGTACGCAGCAAGCGGCTAAAGCAGGATTTGAACTCAGATTGTTTTGGTTCGGAGACTGAATGTTTAACCCCTGTAGCTGTTGTCTCCCAGTATAACTGCGGGAATATGAGCGACTCGGCATATTTTATTACCATTTTTGGAAGAGAACTTAGAGCATTTGACTTGGTGTACTGGGTCGGTGGCTCATAACAACGAACCATTCAAGAATAGATTGAGGCACCTATAACCAGGGACTTGTCCTGTCATCAGTCATTTGTAGAGAATGGATTGTTGGTCTCTCTTCATCCCTACTCCACTGGTTATAAAGGAGGAGGTGTGTGCAGGGGATGTTTCCTAAGCTTTTGCTTTTGTGTATTTGGGTTTAATTTATAGGCCCTGTGCTAGTGATTCCTGCCTCAGTGCCTGTTGTCCCTCAGAGTTGTTTTCCTTGACTGCAAAACTCTCGGAGTGATACATATCTTTAGCCTATAGGTTATAACAAAATGAAGGCAGAAGGTAGGGGGTCTCATGGTGTTTTTATAGGTGTCATGACTGAACCTCAGTTAACAATATCAATGCAGTATGAAGAGGTGTGCGAGGGGGAACTAGGAAAAATGCATTTCTACAAAAGTGGGACTATACTTAGAATAAGTGTTATTTGGGGGATTTGCACCGAAGAGAAAGGATACCCGGTGGAGAATCAAAGAATTTGGGAAACCGTAGTCAAGATTTGTGGGGCATTGGCAGAAAGTTTCGTGGAAAAGTCCCGAGTTCTTATTTAGTCTTGTTGACGATACCAAGAATCTTGGCCAACGTAAAAGTGAAGCACATGAAGACATTCAAGATTGTGAGGGCACACTTGGCCAGAGAAGTCAAACTTAAAAGGCTGTGGTAAGTACTACTTCATGTTTGGCCGACATTTAAGTTCCTCAGAGCCATGGAATAAAATCCCTCTTTGGTCTCCAGGGAATATCTGCAAAGGCAGCAACTCCTGGATATACATCATTGCATGAAAAAGATTCCAGATGGTACTGTAGCATTACCCATGTTAGGAGAAATTCTCAATGAACAGCACCTGTAATAGCTAAGGAAACTTGGGGCGCACAGAGAGCACCTGAATGGTCAGACAGATCCTGGTCAGTATCTGGGTGTAGGTTCCAATTGGCTTGCTTTCTAGAAAGAAACATTATTCCTACGTTTTGCACTACTGTATTATTACGCCTGTTCTGCAGTAATATTTGTACTTTCTGTGAGTTTTTGAGGGTTCAGCTCTGAGGCTACGGTATAGAGAGTTGTGCAGTCCATCAAAGGTGGTCGTTCCGGTCTTTTGATTTTAGCGTTTTCATTTTTTATTTCTTTTTTAAAAAAGATTTTATTTATTTGAGATAAAGTGAGCGAGAGAGAGAGCAGGGGCAGAGGAAGAGGGACAGCAGACTCCCCTCTGAGCAAGGAGACCGACGTGGGGCTCCATCCCAGGATCCTGGGATCATGACCTGAGCCAAAGGCAGACGCTCAACCAACTGAGCCACCCAGGCACCCCTCATTTTTTTTATTTCTTATCTAACTACTTTTATTCTTAGTTCAAACTCAATGAATACATTTCTTATATTTGTTTCCTAGAACCCTGAAATTTCCTGATTGTTCACCTGCTCAAGGGCTGCCTTATGAGATACATTGCTTGGTAGTAGGCCAGGGAGTTAGTTGGTTAGCTGAATTGGAGGAAGATTTTCCTTGTTCTTGGCAATGGCATGGTGACCTCTTGCTGCTAAATGAGGACTGCTTCCAAACCAAGCATTGGGGAGAACTGGTTAAGAGGAGGAAGTCTCTGAGTTTTTTTTTTCCCTAGAATCCAATCAGGCTTGTCTAAAACTTATGTCTTTTGGGGGGCTTTGTTCTGTTTCAGAACCAGAACTCTGGGAGCCTATTCCTATTCCTACACATTTGGGAATGATGTGTGGAATCCAGGGTTTAGCAAAACGAAGGTGGATATCACTTGTACCACACTAAAACTCCAACAGTGTGCTGCTGGGTGAACAGGGCTGGACAGAACATGTAGGTAATGGTATCAGGTTGGAGTAAACAGGGTGATAATGATTAAAAAGAGCTGGTATTTGTGGGGGCGCCTGGGTGGCTCAGTGGGTTAAGCCTCTGCCTTCAGCTCAGGTCATGATCTCAGGGTCTCTGGGATCGAGCCCCGTATCGGGCTCTCTGCTTGGCAGGGAGCCTGCTTCCTCCCCTCTCTGGCTGCTGCTCTGCCTACTTGTAATCTCTCTCTCTCTCTCTCTCTATCTGTAAAAAAGAAAAAAAAAAATTAAAAAAAAAAAAAAAAAAGAGCTGGTATTTGTGAAGGGCTATATAGATTACAAAGCTTTTCTACATAGATCTTCAGTCTCATAAAACCTGGGGGATTGTTTTAGTGTGCTATATGTATTCTTTTATTATAGCAAAGTATGCATGACAAAATTTACCATTTCTTTAAAAGATTTTATTTATTTATTTATTTGGCAGAGATCTCAAATAGGCAGAGAGGCAGGCAGAGAGAGAGAGGAGGAAGCAGGCTCCCTGCTGAGCAGAGAGCCCAATGTGGGGTTCCATCCCAGGACCCTGGGATCATGACCTGAGCTGAAGGCAGAGGCTTTAACCCACTGAGACACCCAGGTGCCCCCAGTTTTACCATTTTAAGCATTTTCAAGTGTATAGTTCAGTGGCATTAAGTATATTCACATTGTGCAACCATCATCACTATCCATCTGCAGAACTTTATTTTCCCAAACGGAAACTCCATATCCATTAAATATTAATCCACCATTATCCCCTCCCAACAGCCCCTGACAACCACCATGCTACTCTCTGTGTCTATGAATTTGACTACTTTAGGAACCTCATATAAGTGGAATCTTAACACTGTTTTTACTTTGTAACTGGTGTATTTCGCTTAGTGTAGTGCCTTCAAGGTTCATCTGTGTTGTAGCATGTGTTAGAATTTCCTGCCTTTCTAAGGTTGAATAATATTCCTTTGTAGGTACACATGAAAATTTGTTTAGCCACTCATCCATTAAAGGACAATTGCATTACTTCTACCTTTTGGCTATTGTGAATAATGTTGCTATGAACATAGGAGTACAAATACCTGTTTGAGTTCCTGCTTTGAATTCTTTTGTGTATGTACCCAAAAGTGTAATTGCTAGATCATGTGGTAATTCTGTGTATAATTTTTTTTAAAATTTTTATTTATTTATTTATTTGACAGAGAGAGATCACAAGTAGATAGAGAGGCAGGCAGAGAGATAGAGAGAGAGGGGGAAGCAGGCTCCCTGCTGAGCAGAGAGCCCGATGCGGGACTTGATCCCAGGACCCCGAGATCATGACCTGAGCCGAAGGCAGCGGCTTAACCCACTGAGCCACCCAGGCGCCCCTCTGTGTATAATTTTTTGAGAAACTGCCATACCATTTTCCACAGTGGCTGTGGAAAATTCCCATCAGTAGTGCTTGGGAATTCCCATTTCATCCTTACCAGCATTTGTTATTTACATTTTTATTTTTGGAGTAATAGCCACCTTAATGGGTGTGAAGTGGTATTCCATTGCGTTTTTTTTTTTAAAGATTCTATTTATTTATTTGAGAGGGCCAGAGAACACTGAGCAGGGAGCCTGACATGGGGCTCCATCACAGGACCCTGGGATCATGACCTGAGCCAAAGGCAGGTGCTTAACTGACCGAGCGAGCCACCCAAGTGCCCCTGAAAAGGATAGTGATTAACTCTCCTGTAAATGTTTGGTAGAATTCACCTGTGGAGCATGTGGTTGTGGACTTTTTTTGCTAGGTTATTTGATTATTGATTGAATAGTTATTAGTAATTGGTTTGTTCACATTTTCTACCATTTCTTGATTCAGTTTTAGAAGATTATATATTTCTAAGAGCTTTTCTATTTCTTGTGGGTTGTCCAGTTATTGGCATATAATTTGTTGTAGTAGCTTCTTACAATCATTTGTATTTCTCTGGTGTTGGTTGTAACTTCTCTTTAATTTCTGATTTTATTTGAGTTCTCTTTGTCTTTTTTTTTGATGAGTCTGGCTAAAGGTTTATCATTTTTATCTCTTCAGAAAACCAGTGCTGAGATTATGCTGAGTGAAGTAAGTCAAGCAGAGAGAGTCAAGTATCATATGGTTTCACTTATTTGTGGAGCAAAAGGAATAACACGGAGGACATTGGGAGATGGAGAGGAGAAGTGAGTTGGGGGCAATAGGAGGGGGAGACAAACCATGAGAGACTCTGGACTCTGAGAAACAAACTGAGGGTTTTGGAGGAGATGGGGGTAGGGGTTTGAGTGAGCCTGGTGGTGGGTATTAAGGAGGGCACATATTGCATGGAGCACTGGGTGTGGTGCATAAGCAATGAATTTTGGAACACTGAAAAAAAATAAAATTAAATTTAAAAAAACCCGCAGGGGCGCCTGGGTGGCTCAGTGATTAAAGCCTCTGCCTTCAGCTCGGGTCATGATCCCAGGGTCCTGGGATCGAGCCCCACATCGGGCTCTCTGCTCCTCAGGGAGGCTGCTTCCTCCTCTCTCTCTGCCTGCCTCTGTGCCTACTTGTGATCTTTGTCTGTCAAAAAAATAAAATAAAATCTTTAAAAAAAAAACCAGCACTGAGTTTCATTATATTTTTGATTGTTTGGGGGGCTCTGTTTCATTTACAGTTGATTCTTTTAAAAAACATTTTTAAATTTTATTTATTTTTTAAAGATTTTATTTGTTTATTTAATGCAGAGAGAGAGATCACAAGCAGGCAGGGCAGCAGGCAGAGAGAGAGGGGTAAGCAGGCTGCCTGCTAAGCAGAGAGCCCCATGGGGGGAAACGGGGCTCCATCCCAGGACCCTGGGATCACAACCTGAGCCAAAGGAGAGGCTTTAACCCACTGGGCCACCCAGGTACCCCATCATTTACAGTTGATTCTTGACCATTGTGGGGGCAGAGTCGAAAATCTGCATACAACTTTTGACTCCTGCATAGCTTTACTGATAGCCTATTCTTGACTCGAAGCCTTACTGAGAATACAAACAATTGATTGACACATAATTTATATGTATGTATTCTAGTCTTACAATTAGGTGTGCTAAAGAGAAAATGTTATTAAGAAAATTGTAAGGAAGGGGCGCCTGGGTGGCTCAGATGGTTAGGCATCTGACTTCGGCTGAGGTCATGATCTCCAGGTCCTGGGTTTGAGCCCCACAGCGGGCTGCCCACTCAGCGGGGAGCCTGCTTCTCCCTCTGCCTCTGCCTTTCCCTCTGCTTGTGCTCTGTCTCTGTTCCTTTCAAATGAATAAATAAAATCTTATAAAAAAGAAGATTGTGAGGAAGAGAAAAGACATTTACAGTACTGTACTTTATAAAACAAAATCTGGGGGCACCTGGGTGACTCAGTCTGTCAATTGTCTGCCTTCAGCTCAGGTCATGATCTCAGGGTCCTGGGGTCAAACCCCACATTGGACTCCCTGCTCAGTGGGGAGCCTGCTTCTCTCTCTCCCTCTGCCTGCTGCTCCCCCAGCTTGTTCTCTCTCTCTCTCTTTCCCTGTCAAATAAATAAAAAATCTTAAAAAACACACACACACACAAAACACAGTCTGTGTGTAGGTGGCCCTGCATAGTTCAAACCCATGCTGCTGAAGGATCAATTCCATTTTTTGCTCTGATCTTTTTTTTCCCCTCCTTTCTACTAATTTTGGACTTTTTTTGTTCTTTTTCTAGTTCTGTTAGGTGTAAAGTTAGATTGTTGGAGATTTTTCATACTGAAGTAGTCCTGTATTGCAGTAAACGTCTCTCCCTCTCTCTTTTTTAAAAAAGATTTTATTTATTTATTTGACACAGAGAGAGTGACAGAGGGAACACAAGCAGGGGCAGAGGGAGACTGAAAGGGAGAAGCAGGCTCCCTGCCGAGCAGGGAGCCTGATGCAGGGTTCAATCCTAGGACCCTGGGATCATGACCTGAGCCAAAGCCAGACACTTAATGACTGAGCCACCAAGGCACCCTGTAAACGTCCTTTTAAAGCTGCTTGGGCTATGTACCAAAGATTTTGAACTGTTGTGTTTCCATTTTCATTTGTCTCCATGTATGTTTAATTTCCTCTTTGATTTTGTAGTTGACCTGTTGGTTGTTTAGTAGCATGTGTAGCCTCCACATGTTTGTGTTTTTCCCCCCCTTTTTTTTGGTAATTGTTTTCTAGTTTCATACCACTGTGGTCTGAGAAGATACTTGATATGATTTTAGCCTTCATAAATTTATTGAGACTTGTTTTGTTGCCGTTCACATGTTATTTATGCTGGTGAATGTTCCATGGGCACATGAATGTGTATTTTGCTATTTTTGGATGGAATGTTATGTATATATCTGTTAAGTCCAGCTGGTCTGGTGGGTTGTTCATAGCCATGGTTTCCTTATTGATTTTCTCTCTGGGTGATCCACTGATGTATGTGGGTGACCCCTGCTCTTATTGAATTACTGTTAATCCTTCCCGTTAGGTCTGTTAATACTTGCTTTATATGTTTAGGTGCCCCTCTATTGAGTACATATATATTTATAATTGTTATATCCTGTTGTCAGATTGATCCTTTATTGTGTAATTCTGTTTTTTGTCTCTTGTCATGGTCTTTGAAGTCTGTTTTGTCTGATCTCAGTATTGCTACCCAAGCTTTTTTTTTTTGTCTCTGTTTACGTGGAGTATCTTTTTCTGTTCTTCACTTTCAGTCTTTATGTATCTTTAGGTTTGAAGTGAGTCTCTTATAGGCAGCATATAGATGGGCTTTTTAAAATCCATTAATTCACCCTGTTTCTTTTGATTGGAGCATTCAGACTATTAACATTCAAAGTAATTATTGACAGGTGTGTACTTATTGCCATTTTTGTTTTCTAGTTGTGTTTATAGTTCTTTTCCTTTCATCTTGTTCTGTTCACTTGTGATTTTATGATTTTAGTGTTATGCTTGGATTCCTCTCTCTACTTTTTGTGTATCTATTACAGGTTTTTTTTTGTGGTTATCATGGGGTTCATATGTAACATCATATATACATATGTATATATGTATATATGGCATATATAGAGCAATCTGTCTTAAGTTGATGGTCACTTAAGTTCAAATACATTCTAAAGGCCCTACATTTTTATTTCCCACACTCTACATTGTATGTATTATATGTCATATTTTATGTCTTTTTATTTTGTGCATCTCTTAGCCAACTTTTGTAGATACAATTGTTTTTACTGCTTTTGTCTTTTGACCCTCATATTAGCTTTATAAGTGGCTGATTTACTACCTTTATTTGGTTTGTTTTTACCAGTGAAATTTTTTGATTTCATAATTTTCTTCTAGTTATGGCTTTCTCTCTTCCACCTCAGATTTCCCTTTGACACATCTTGTAAGGCAGTTTTTGTGGTGATGTACTAGTATCTTTTGTTTTTGGGAAACTGTCTCTCCCTTAGTTCTGAATGATAACCTTGTGGGTTGAATATTCTTGGTGGCAGGTATTTTCCTTTCAGTACTTTGAATATAACATGCCACTCCTTTCTGGCCTACAGATTTCTACTAATATATTAGCTTATAGGGTTATGGTATTTCCTTTGTACATAACTATTTGCTTTTTTCTTGTTTTTAAAAGATTCTCTTTATTTACTTATTTGAGAGAGAGGAGAGGGAAAGGGAGAGGGAGAGGGAGAATCCTGAGCAGACTCCACCTGAGCACAGAGCCTGACATAGGGCTTGATCTTACAACCTTGAGATCATGACCTGAGCTGAGATAAAGAGATAGATACCCAACTCACTCAGCCACTCAAGTGCCTCTAAGGATTCTCCTTTTATTTCTAATTTTTTTGGACATTTTAATTAATATATGTCTTGATGTGGACCTCCTTGGGTTCATCTTGTTTGGGGCTCTCTGAGCTTGCTGGACCTGGATGTCTTTTTCTTTCCCCACGTTAGGGAAATTTTAGCTATTATTTTTTTTCCCCATTTTATTTATTTTTTCAGCGTAACAGAGGACATGAACAGACATTTCTGCAAAGAAGACATCCAGATGGCCAACAGACACATGAAAAAGTGCTCCACGTCACTCGGCATCAGGGAAATACAAATCAAAACCACAATGAGATATCACCTCACACCAGTCAGAATGGCTAAAATTAACAAGTCAGGAAATGACAGATGCTGGCGAGGATGTGGAGAAAGGGGAACCCTCCTCCACTGTTGGTGGGAATGCAAGCTGGTGCAACCACTCTGGAAAACAGCATGGAGGTTCCTCAAAATGTTGAAAATAGCTATTATTTTTTCAAATAAGTTTTCTGCCCCCTTCCCTCTGTCTTCTCTTTCTGGGACCTCTCTAATGTGAATGTTAGTATGCTTGATATTGTCTCAGAGGTCTCTTAACCTATCCTCATTTTTAAAAAGTGTTTTTCCTTTTTGTTCTTCAGCTTGGATGCTTTCTGCTACCCGGTCTTCCAGATTGCTTCATTGTATTTCTGCATTTTTTTAATCTGCTCTTGATTCTCTCTAGCATATTTTTCACTTCAGTTATTTTATCCTTCAGTTCTATTTGGTTCTTTTTCATATTTTTCTATCTCTTTGTTGCTGTTTTCACTTAGTTCATCCACTCTTTTCTCAAGTCTGATGAATATCTTTATGACCATTACTCTGAAGTCCTTATCAAATAGATTGCTCATCTCCATTTCATTTAGTTCTCTTTCTGAAGCTTTTTATTGTTCTTTTGTTTAGAATATGTTCGTCTCTCTCCTCATTTTGTCCAAGTCTCTGTGTTTGTTTCTTTGAATTAGGTAGGTCATCTATGTTTTCTGGTCCTGAAAGCAGTGGCCTTATGAAAAGGCACCTTGTGGTGCTCAGTAGTGCGATCTCCCTGGTCAACAGAACCAGCCACTGTAGGAGTGTCCCCTCTGTGGGACATATGTCTTGTTGTGATTTGGCCATGATTGCTGCTGGTACACTTGTGGGCCTGGCTGGCCATCAGCCCTATTGTCAGCAGTGACCCAGGTGTGACTGCTGTGAGCATGCTGGTAGGCAGAGCAGGACCCTGGTGCAGCTTGGTGAGTGATGCAAATATAGCTGTTGCTGGCTTTCTGGTGGGTGGGGTAGCTCTTAACATAGCTGGTTGAGAGTCCCATCTATAGCTGCTGTTGGTGTGCTGGTAGGTGGAATTAGTTCCCATTGTAGCTGGCTGAGAAGCTGGGCTATAGATGCTGGTGGCTTGCTATTGGGTGCAACCATCTCTTGGTATAGCTGGTTGAGTTGGCTGGCCACAATGGCTATCGGTATGCTGGTAGGTGGGGCAGGAATCTTACTCCCCTCCCCAGGGCAGGAGTCATTTTGTAGGGGTGCCTGTCCTGGGCTGGGCTGCCTGCCAGGCATGATGAGGTAGTAGTTGCTTTGGAGGGGCTCCTGTGGGGGTGGGTTTGCAGGGGATCACTGAGGCAGGGCAAAGAGTGCCAGCAAGGTAGATGGAGAGTATCAGAACTGGTGTTCGCCAGTGCTGGGCCAGCTAGACTAAAGGAGGGCAAGAAAAATGGTGCTGCCCACTAGCATTCCCTTTCCTGGAAAAAGTTCCAGTAGATCCTGTGTTTCTAGCACATACCTAAAATTAGTAAATCTCCTTCACGTATAACACAGGTGTTTTTCAAACTGCTGCTTCTGTGCTGAGTGTCAGACTAAGTGATAGAGGGTGCTGGCCATTTTGGAGTGAAGTCTCAGTTTCCTATAGCCCTGTGGCTCTTCTGGAGTCAAGCCCTGCTAGTTTTCAAGTCTTGCAGTTTTGAATCCTGCTGATTTTCAAAGACAGAGATAATGGAGGCTCTTCCTTTTGCTGTAGCTCCCCAGGGCTGGAGCTGCCCGGTGTGGGTCTTGATCCCCTCACTCCTTGAAGGAGAGGACCTCAATGCTTGTGATACACCTTCTGCTTGTGGGTCACTGTGCCAGGCATTTGATTGCTGGCTATGTCTCTGCCCCTTCTACTCTTCTCAATATAGCCCCCCCCCCTTTTTTTAAAATGTCATTGGCTTTGGGAGGGTCTGTTCTGCCTGTGTTCAGGTAATTTTCAGAGTGCACTGCACTACATGAAGTCATTGCCTTAGTGTGTCTGTGGGAGGAGGTGAGCCCAGGATTCTCCTACCCTGTCATCTTCCTTGTCTCCTCTAGTTGTTTTTTTTTTAAATGTCAGTGTGGGTGGGGGATGGAAGGCCTGGATAGACCTTCCTAGTCTGTTAACTTGGAGAGGTCCCCTAAAAAGAGTATCTATTTTATAAACAGGGATACCAAAGCTCAGATAGTGACTTGGACAGAGTTTTGCAGTTAATAAGGATAAAGGCTGGGATTTGACTATATTTATTTCTCCAGGTTTTTTGATTTTTTTGAAAAATAAACTTTGTATTTGAGAATAATTTTAGATTTACCAGAAAGTTGCAAAGGTAGTACAGAGTTCCCATATCCACTCACCCTCTGACCTACACAGTTGTTCTTTTATCAACATGTTAGTTTAGTATGCTATGCTTTTTACAATTAATTAGCCAATGCTGATATGTTATTGTTAATTAAAGTCCATACTTAATTCAGATTTTCTTACTTTTAACCTATTTTTTTTCCATTCTAGGACCCAGTCTAGGATACCATGTTATGTTCTTGTCATGGCTCCTTTGGCTTGTGTTGGCAGTTTCACAGAATTTATTTGCTTTGATGACTTTGACAGTATTGAGGAATACCACTCAGGTATTTTGTAGACTGTGCCTCATTTGAATTTGTCTGATGGCTTTTCTCATGATTAGACTGCCTTATAGGTGTTTGGGAGGAAGACCATTCTTATTGTGTCATGTCAGGGCCTTGATCAGCTGGCCAAGGTAGTGTTGGACAGGTTTCTGCTCTGTAAAATTACTTTTTTTACTTCATAAACTACAGTTAAGAAGGATTGGGGAAGGGGCACCTGGGTGGCTCAGTGGGTTAAAGCCTCTGCCTTCAGCTCAGGTCATGATCGCGGGGTCCTGGGATCGAGCCCCATATCGGGCTCTCTGCTCAGCGGGGAGCCTGCTTCCTCCTCTCTCTCTCTCTCTGCCTGGCTCTGTGCCTACTTGTAATCTCTGTCAAATAAATAAATAAATAAAATCTTTTTTTTTTTTTAAAAAAGGATTGGGGAAAATTAAGCTCTACTTCTTGGAGAGGAAGAGACTACATAAATTATTTAGCATTCTTCTGTAGGTTATTTATTTTGTTTCTCCAATTGTTTCAGCTTTGTCCATTGGAAGCTCTTTCATGTTGGTCCCTATGTCCCTTTGGCATGCCCTCACTGTTGTGTTTTTTTGTGCACTTTCCTTACTTTCTTACACTACAGGATGCCTATTTTGTATATTCCTTGCCTCAGCCACTGGAGAATCAGTCATTTCTCCAAAGAGCTGTGGTTCCTTTTAGTAAATCAAGATGTCTTCCAGAATATGTGAAAGGTCTAATAGATTGTAGTAGCCAATGAAAACTCATTTGGAAGGGTATATATGTGTAGGAGGTGGTTAACAAGACCAAAGAAGGGGCGCCTGGGTGGCTCAGTGGGTTAGGCCTCTGCCTTCGGCTCGGGTCAGGATCCCAGGGTCCTGGGGTCGAGCCCCGCATCGGGCTCTCTGCTCACAGGGAGCCTGCTTCCTCCTCTCTCTCTCTGCCTGCTTCTCTTCCTACTTGTGATCTCTGTCTGTCAAATAAGTAAATAAAATCTAAAAAAAAAAAATTAAAAAAAAAAAAAACAAGACCAAAGAAGAAGAGAAAGCCAGAAGGGTCATAATCCAATTTTCTTCTGAATGATAGTTTACAATCAGAGGTAATTTAACAGCATAAACTAAGAGTCAGAAGCCCAGGTTTAAATGCCAACTCTGACATTTTTTTTTTTAAAGATTTTATTTATTTATTTATTTGACAACGAGAGAGAGAGATCACAAGTAGGCAGAGAGGCAGGCAGAGAGAGAGAGAGAGGGAAGCAGGCTCCCCGCCAAGCAGAGAGCCCGATGTGGGACTCGATCCCAGGACCCTGAGATCATGACCTGAGCCGAAGGCAGCGGCTTAACCCACTGAGCTTCCCAGGTGCCCCAACTCTGACATTTTTAATTGTGTGTCTGTGAACCTCAATTTCCTCATCTGTAATTTGATTAAATAATATAAAGCACATGCTTTGCTGTGCCTGGCATGCAGTAAGCATTCATATGTTAGCTGTTGTTACTAGTCTCATTTCTTTACTCCTCTGAATTAGCTATTTTAATGTCATGAACAACTATGAACCCTCACCATTTTTGTTTGATGCCTGTTACTCAGCTCCCCCTTGTTGTATTTCTTTCCCTAGGAATACTTTTGATGTGACCCAGTGTGTGTTTTCCTTTGAGATCACCACAGAGAAGCTGCAAGTGGCATCACTGCCTCGTACTGGAGAAGCACGTGTGGGTCTGTATGTTGATAACAGTTCTAGGGACTTTTTACTTTAACTAGTTATCTCTTCCTCAGACCCATATTCAGGTTCAGTTCACTCTTGAGTTTTTATCAATCTTTTTCTTCAAGACCATAAAAAATTGTGTTGTTTGGATCTAAAATATTCATATTAATATGAACTGAACACCAGATCTCTGTTTTAAAAAGATTTTAATTATTTATTAGAGAGAGCGCACGCAAACTTAAGTGGGGGGAGGGGGGAAAAGGAGAGGGAGAAGCAGGCTCCCTTGCTGAGCAGGGAGCCCAATGCAGAGCTTGATTCCAGGACCCAGGGATTGTGACCTGAACTAAAGGCAGATGCTTAACTGACTGAGCTACCCAGGCACCCCCCAATCTCTTTTTGTTAATAGAATTAAATTTTTTTATTATCTTCCTAGCAAATTTAGTGTACCCTTGTTAGGGGAGTTCTTTAAGTGATTCCTTAAAGAAGAAATTATCTTCCTTTTGATCACATGATTCTTCTAAAGAGTCTTCCTCTTTCACTATGGGCAATGTCCAAAATCTTCCTCCTCAGTATTGGCATCCCCTATAAGATTGCCATATTTTTTATACCTGTGAATCTTCTCCCATGATTTTCATGCATGACATGTTCTTTTCTCATCATTTTCTTCGCTAGACTATGATTCAAATAACTTCAAACGCCACCTGGAGTAATACAAGGAGTGCTAATACCTCCCTGTTTATTGCCTTTTGAACATTGCTCTTTATCCTCTAGAATGTACTGGCCCTTGATATATATGGTAAAATACTCAAAGTGTTGAACATTTGGTTGTGTTCCTACATATCTTCTAAATATTTGTATTAATGTTGTCATCTTCCTAAAGAACATGTGCGTAAATACCCCAGTCAAGATAGTACTAAGTATCTGCTTATTGATAATCAGGAGGAAGATAAACATTTTCTAGTAGCTCTCGAGTATAGTCATCTACAAATATGAATAAAGGGACTTCTTAAATCTGAGGTAGTTGGTTTCATTATGCCTTCTTTTTTTTTTTTTTTTTTTAAAGATTTTATTTATTTATTTGACAGAGAGAGAGAGATCACAAGTAGGCAGAGAGGCAGGCAGAGAGAGAGGAGGAAGCAGGCTCCCTGTGGAGCAGAGAGCCCGATGCGGGGCTCGATCCCAGGACCCTGAGATCATGACCTGAGCTGAAGGCAGTGGCTTAATCCACTGAGCCACCCAGGTGCCCTCATTATGCCTTCTTTAATCCCTTGGCTGTGATTATAGGAAATTAACTTCCAACTCAGTTCAGAGCTAGGTGTTCCCTCAAGCAGATTGCTATTTCTGAGTCTTAGAAACTTGGAACCTTTTTTATGGTTGGCCACTTGGGGTGCATAATACCAAGCAGTGTCTAATCTTTCTGTGGAGATTGACTATTTTACATTGCCGTTCCCAGTTCATGCTGTGCTGCCTTCTATGGCTGTGATTGGAATCCTCATAGCTACGCTGAGAAAAAAAATCTAGAGGTAGATGGAGTAGCAGACTGGCGCTAGATATACTTTGTGAATAACAGGTGAGTGCTGGGGAAATACATCTTTTGATAATTTGGAGTGACTTTTTACAATAAAGTCAGAAAATATCCTTCTCTCCAAAAATAAAACCAGACTACCTCTATTGCTTGCCTTTATCATCTCACTGTACAAAGTACTGCTGAGTGATTTTACTCAGAATTTCAGTGATAACAACATAGGAAATTATTTGCATGTAATTGGATGGGGGAAGGGAATGCGGTAGGAAGCCAAGGTCTGGAACCAATACAGAAAGATAATAAAGTGGTAGAAATAAAAGTATGGGACTTTAGGAATTTAAAACTGTTTGAAGATGTGTATTGCTTGCCTTAAATTAGAGAGGAAAATGATGTGAGAAATGTAATAAGTTGAAGTGAAAACTCATGAAAGATGAGTCATCATTGGGGCACCTGGGTGGCTCAGTGGGTTAAGCCTCTGCCTTTGGCTCAGGTCATGATCTTGGGGTCCTGGGATCAAACCTTGCATTGGGCTCTCTGCTCAGCAGGGAGCCTGCTTTCTCCTCTCTCTCTCTGCTTGCCTCTCTGCCTACTTGTGATCTCTCTCTCTGTCAAATAAATAAAATCTTAAAAAAAGGATGAGTCATCATTTCCTACAGAATAAAATGTGAAAGAATTTATTTTTCTTCTTTTCAGAAAACACAACTGGTAAAGGGAATTGGGAAAATCTAGGTAGTCATTGTTTTCTTTTGCTTTACTGTGGCTGTGTCCCATTTGATAGTACTGCTGTTGCTCCTCATTTCATTTCTTTATGCCTCTTGTAGCTGAAACTGTTGCACATCACTGATAGGGTAATTCTGGGGCTGGTCCTTCACTTTGAAGAAGGTTGGTTCATTGCCTGTTAAAGGTTGCATCAGAACTGGGGGCATTTTGCATGTCCACCAAATTGTGGGATCTTTCCTGAGGAAGAATCTCCATCTTCATGAAAGCAGGGAAATAGAGATGGGGAAACACTGTCATTATCCTTAGCAAATTATTAATGACCACTGGAAATATAAGGCTACCAGGGTTTCTGTGAGGAAAGTAGCCAGGCTACTTGGCAGTAGCCAAGCTAGAGTGGCAAAGGTAGGTTTGATCTGTAGAAACTCACTTTGCCATTCTTCATCCGAGTGCACACTAAATTATAGAAGACACAGATCCTGCATATTCACGTGGTAAAATCCTATGCTGTCCATGTAAGATCACATAGTCCTGGATCCGAACTGCATGAGCAGATTATCCCTGTCCGTTAGTTGACTAGAGGAGGTAAATCCTGTGCACAAGGGTTCCATGTGTGAATGAGTTTCCGTAGTTGATGCCTTTAACTTGTTATCTTGAGTTCTGAGTCCCTTATCTCCTAGTAATCTGCTTCAGTTCTTTTTTTCTTTTACAAAAAAAAGTTTATTTTCATATAATTCCCATTTGAAGTATATAATTCAGTTGTTTTTAGTATATTCACAGAACTGTGGAACTATCACCACCATCAGTTTTAAAATATTTTTATCACATCACAAGGAAACTCTGTAATTTTTAGCTTTAATCACCCCAGTTCCCCATTCTGTCATGCCCTGGGTAACCAATAATGTATATTTCATTTCTGTATATTTGACTATTAAGGACTTTTTATATCAGTTGAATCATGTAATGTGGTTTTTTGTGACTGGCTTCTTTAACTGAATGAATATAATGATTTCAAGGTTCATTGATGTAGCATATATTAGTATTTCATTCTGTATTTATGTGTGAGAGTTTTTGTGTGGGTATAGCAGGTATTTTCAGATATTATCCCTGTATAATTCACACAAAATAATTCAGGGGTGCCTGAGTGCCTCTGTCTCTCTAAAATAAAGAAGTAAATCTTTAAAAAAATAGTAAACTACTCAATAATATTTACTCTAATTACAGACACATGCAATTGTTAGTCATTTTAGATCATTTTAGAACTCCTGTTTTAGTTCTTTTATGTATATACCCAGGGGTGGAATTGCTGGGTGATAGGGTAATTCTGTGTTTCAATTTTTAACAAAGTCTCAAACTTTCAAAAGTGGCTTCACCATTTTACAGTCCCACAAACAGTATACAAAGGTTCCATTTTCTCTACATCTTCACCAATACTCATTTCTGTTTTTTTTTTTAATTTTGGGCAGCTTAGTGGGTGTATATCTTCTTGTGATTTTATTTTGCATTTCTCTAATAATGCTGTTGAGCACCTTTTCATGTGCTTACTGGAGATAATGTAATTCCTCATTGAAAAATGTATAAGTCCTTTGTCCATTTATTAATTGGGTTGTCATTTTTTTTTTTTTGAGAGAGTGTGATCTGGGTGGGAGAGATAGAAGGAGAGGGAGAGAGAGAATTTTAAGCAGACTTGGTGTGGAGCCTGATATGGGGCTTGATCTCACAACCCTGAGGTCATGACCTGAGCCAAAATCAGGAGTCAGACACTTAACTGGTTGAGCCACTCAGGTGCCCCTGGGTTGTCATTTTGTTGTTGAATTATAAGAGTTCTTTATATATTCTAGATATTAGACCCTTATTTGCTATTATTGTCTTCTATCCTGTGGGTTTTTTTACCCTTATTTGCTATTATTTTCTTCTGTCCTGTGGGTTTTTTAAAAGACTTAATTTTTAAAAAAATTTATTTATTTATTTGACAGAGGTCACAAATAGTTAGAAAGGCAGGCAGAGAGAGAGAGAAGCAGGCTCCCCGCTGAGCAGAGAGCCCAATTTGGGGCTCGATCCCAGGACCCTAGGATCATGATCTAAGCCGAAGGCAGAGGCTTTAACCCACGTTAACCCAGGCGCCCCAAGACTTAATTTTTTTAGAGCAGTTGTAGCTTCACAGAAAATTTGAGAGAAAGGTGCAGAGATTCCTTAAATACACCTTGCCTCCACACTTAAATAGCCTCCTGCATTTTCAACATCTCCTACCGTAGTGGTACTTTGGTTGCAGTTGATGAATCTACATTGACACACAATAATCACCCAAACCTCATAGTTTACCTTAGAGTTCATTCTTTTTTTTTTTTTTTTTGAGATTTTATTTATTTATTTGATGGGGAGAGAAATCACAAGTAGGCAGAGAGGCAGGCAGAGAGAGGGGGAAGCAGGCTTCCTGCTGAGCAGAAAGCCCCATGGGGGGCTAGATCCCAGGACCCTGAGATCCTGACCTGAGCTGAAGGCAGAGGCTTAACCCACTGAGCCGTCCAGGTGTCCTTAGAGTTCATTCTTTTTTTTTTTTTTAAAGATTTTATTTATTTATTTGACAGACAGAGATCACAAGTAGGCAGAGAGGCAGGCAGAGAGAGGGGGAAGCAGGCTTCCTGCTAAGCAGAGAGCCCCATGGGGGGCTAGATCCCAGGACCCTAGGATAATGACCTGAGCTGAAGGCAGAGGCTTTAACCCACTGAGCGACCCAGGCACCCCCTTAGAGTTTATTCTTGATGTAAATTCTTTGGGTTTGGAAACATATGGAATTATACATGTCCATCATTATAGTATCATACAGAGTATTTCTGCTGCCTTAAAAATAATGTCTGCTCAGTACCCCTGCCTTCAACCCCTAACTGATCTCTTTTTTGTTTCCATAATTTTGCCTTTTCTAGAATGTCTTATAGTTGGAGTCACACAGCATGTAGCCTTTTTAGATTAACTTCTTTTGCTCAGTAATAAGAATTTAAGGTTCCTCCATGTCTTTTCATGGCTTGATAGCCCATTTCTTTTTAGCAATAAATACTACTATGTTATTTAGATGTACCACAGTTTGTTTATCCATTCACTTACTGAAGGACATCTTATTGCTTCCAAAGTTTTGGCAGTTATGAATAAAGCTCCTAGAATATCTGTGTCTGGGTTTTTGCATGAACATAAGTTTTCATCTTTAGGTAAATACCAAGGAATGTGATTGGTAGATTGTATGGTTAAAAACATATATGGTTTGGGGCTGGGTGGCTCAGTGGGTTAAAGCCTCTGCCTTTCGCTCAGGTCATGATCCCAGGGTCCTGGGATCGAGCCCCGCATGGGGCTTTCTGCTTGGCAGGGAGCCTGCTTCCTCCTCTCTCTCTGCCTGCCTCTCTCCCTACTTGTGATCTCTATCTGTCAAATAAATAAATAAAATCTTTAAAAAAAAACAAAAAACATATATGGTTTTGTAAGAAACCATTAAACTGTTTCCAAGAGGCTAAATACCATTTTATATTCTCATTAGCAGTAAATTAGAGATTTCTTGCTGCTCCACATTCTTACCACCATTTGGTGTTGTCACTCACTGCTCTAGAATTTGGCCATTCTGATAGTTATGTAGTGGTATGTATTTGTTGGTTTAATTTGCAGTTCGCTGGTGACATGTGATGTGGAGCTTCTTTCATATGCTCATGTGCTGTATGTGTGTCTTTGGTGAGGTGTCTGTTAGGTCTCTGACCTGTTGTTTGATCAGGATTAAGATCCTTATCAAATGTTTCTTTTGTAAGTAATTTTGGTGGTCTTTGGCTACTTCTACCCATTTCTTTTTTCCTTATTGAGGTGTAACTGACATATTACTAGTTTCAAATGTACAACATAAGCACTTAAATTGTATAAGTTGCAGAATGACCAACACACTAAGTCTAATTAATGTCTATTGCCACATATAATTTTATTTTTTTCTTGTGAGAATTTTTAAGATATATTCTCTTAGCAACTCTCAAATGTACGGTACAGTATTATTAGCCGTAGTCACCATGCTATACATTATATCCAATGACTTATTTATTTTAAAACTGAAAGTTTGTACATTTGACCCCCTTCACCCATTTAGCTCACTGCTCACCTCCACCGCTGACAACCACCAATCTGTTCTCTGTGAGTTTGTTTCCACCTTCTCCCCTCCCAGATTCTACATGTAAGTGAGATCATATTTTTCATCTTCTGTCTGACTGACTTCACTTAGCATAATGCCCTCAAAGTCCATCCATGGTATCCCAAATGACAAGATTTCCTCTTTTTTATGGCTGAATTACATTCCATTGTAATATTTTACCATATTTTCTTTCCCTTGTTTTGAACTATATTCGGTGTGCAATGTTGTATTAGTTTCAGGTGTACAGTGGTGATTCAATAATTCTGTCCATGATAAAGTATAGTTACCATCTCCATCTTTCACCATACAATGTTATTATGGTATTATTGACTATATTCCCTATGCTATACTTTTTAGTCCTGTGACTTACCAGTTTTATGACTAGAAGTTTGTAACTCTTAATCCTTTTCATGTATTTCACACATCTCTCCAAACCCCTCCCCTCTGGCAAACATGATTTTGTTCTTTGTACTTAACAATTCTGTCATTTGTTTTTTATATCCCACATATAAGTGAAATTATACGGTTTTTGTCTTCTCTGATGTCTCTCACTTAGCATTATACCCTCTAGGTCCATCCATGTTGTTGCAAATGGCAAGATCTCATTCTTTTTTTTTTTTATATTTTATTTATTTGACAGAGAGGAATTACAACTAGGCAGAGAGGTAGGCAGAGAGAGAGGAGGAAGCAGGCTCCCTGCAGAGCAGAGAGCCCGATGCGGGGCTTGATCCCAGGACTCTGAGATCATGACCTGAGCCGAAGGCAGAGGCTTTAACCCACTGAGCCACCCAGGCGCCCCAAGATCTCATTCTTTCTTATGGCTGAGTAATGTTCTATTCTGTGTGTGTGTGTGTGTGTGTGTGTGTGTATGTGTATGACATCTCCTTTATTCATTCATTTATTGATGAACACATAGGTTGCTTCCATACTTTGAATATTATAAATAATGTGACAGTAAACATAGGGGCATATATGTCTTTTGGAATTAGTGTTGTCATTTTCTTTGGGTAAATACCCAGTAGTGGAATTACTGAATCATATGATATTTCTATTTTTAACATTTTGAGGAACTGCCATACTGTTTTCGACAGTAGTTGCACCAGTTTACTTCCCACCAGTAATGCAAGTGTTCTCTTTTCTCCACATCCTTGCAAACATTTGTTATTTCTTGTCTTCCTGCTAAGAGGTGTAAGTGATCTCATTGTGGTTTTGATTGCATTTCCCTGATGATTAGTGATATGGAGCATCATTTTATGTGTCTGTTTGGCCATCTATATGTCTTCCTTGGGAAAATGTCCATTCAGGTCCTCTGTCCATTTTTAAATTGGATTGTTTGAGTTTTTTTGGTGATAACTTGAATAAAGTTCTCTTTGCATTTTGGAGATTAACCCCTTATCAGATCTGTCATTTACAAATATTGTCAGTAGGTGTCCTTTTTGCTTGTTGATGGCTTTTTTGTTGTTCTTTTTGGTGTAGTCCTAATAGTTTATTTTTGCTTTTGTTTTCCTTACCTGAGGAGAACGGTCCAGAAAAATGTTGCTACAGCTGATGTCCAGGAGATTACTGCCTGTGTTTTCTTTTTGGAGTTTGATGGTGTCAGGTCTTACATTTAGGTCTTTAATCCATTTTGGCTTTATTTTTGTGTCTGGTATAAGAAAGTGGTCTAGTTTTATTCTTACATGTAGCTGTTCACTCTTCCCAGCACCATTTATTGGATAGACTCTTTTCCGCCGTTATATATTCTTGCCTCATTTGTATAGAGTAATTGACCAAATAAGTGTGGGTGTATTTCTGTGGGCTCTCTGTCCTGTCCTGATCTATATGTTGGTCTGTTTTGTACCAGTGCCATACTGTTTTGATCATTTTCGCTTTGTAGTATAGCTTGAAGTCTGGCATTGTATACCTCCAATCTTCTTGTTCTTTCTCAGGGTTGCTTTGGCTATTTGGTGTCTTTTGTGGTCCATACAAATTTCGCCATTATTTTTTCTAGTTCTGTAAAAAGTACTATTAATTTTTTTATAATGTTATGTTAGTCACCATACAGTACATCATTCGTTTTTGATGTAGTGTTCCGTGATTCATTGTTGTGTTTTGATATGGATTGTATTGAGTCTGAAGCTTACCTTGGGTAGTATGGACATTTTAACTATTAATTTTTCTGATCCACGAACATGTATATCTTTCCTTTTTTGTGTTCTTTTCAATTCTTACATGAGTGTTTTATGGTTCTCAGAGTACTGGTCTTTCACCTCCTTGGTTAAATTTATTCCTAGGTATTTTATTCTTTTTGGTACAATTGTAAACGGGGTTGTTTTCTTAATTCTCTTTCTGCTTCTTCATTATTAGTGTGTAGAAATGGAACAGATTTCTGTATATTAATTTTGTGTCAACTTTACTGAATTCATGTATTATTTTTAATAGTTTTTTTGTGGAGTCTTTAGGGTTTTCTCTATATAGTATCATGTCATCTGTGAAGAGTGACTGTTTAACTGATGCTTTTTATTTATTTATTTTTCTGATTGCTACTGCTAGGATTTCCACTATTATCTTTAAGAAAACTGGTGAGAGTGGACATTATTGTCTTATTTCTGATTTTATTTTATTTTTTGTAAAGATTTTACTTATTTATTTGAGAGAGAGAAAGAGAGCATGAGCAGGGTAGAGGGAGAAGCAGGCTCCCCACTGAGCAAGGAAAGTGATGTGGGACTTGATCCCAGGGTTAGGTTTAGGGTTAGCAGGGGCTTGATTCCAGAACCCTGGAGTCATGACCTGAGCTGAAGGCAGATGCTTAACCCACTGAACCACCCAGGCGTCCCTCATCAAGTTTATTTTTTTAATTTCATTTATTATGTTCTTCATCTTGGATTGGCTGTTTTTTGTGTGTTTGTTAAGGGTCTTACTGATGTCCTCCACTCTTTCTAAAGTCCAGTGAGTATATGATCATTACTTTAAACTCTCTATCAGGCATATTACTTATATCTGTTTTGCTTAGGTTCCTTACTGTGTTTTTTTCCTCCTGTTTTTTTATTTGGGACATATTCCTGTGTCTCTTTATTTTGTGTAACTCTTTGCGTCTGTTTCTTTGTGTTAGACAAGTCACCTATGTCTCCTCCTCTTGAAGGTAATGGCCTTATGAAGTAGAGGTCCTGTAGTGCCCACAGTGCAATGTCCATGTTTCCCAGGACCTGGCACTTCAGGGGTGTCTCCTATGTGTGTTCTGAGTTCCCCATTTTGTCCTGGACATGTTTTCATTCAGTCCAGTTGTGTGCAGTAACTGTCTTTTGTGTGATCTGTGTTTGGTCCCTGGCTTGTGTTGGGTTAATTTTAACAAGTTACCTGCTAGTCTGCTTTTGAAATGAGACCTGCTGCTGGGACTGGGCTGGCTAAGGGGATCAGCAAAGTCCATGTGGGTCATGTGTGTAACCTTAACAAGGCATACCTCAGGCTTCAGTAGGGCCTGCTACCGCAGTGGCAGTTGCTGTCATAGCCATCTTCAGAATTGAGGCCCCACGAAGTATATGGGATGGGAGACTGACAAGGTTTGTCTTTGACAAGGTTTTTCTGGGGGAGGGGCCCTTTAGCAAGAGATTGAGGCCAGCATGACTCAAAAGGGCTGACTGTCAATTGAGGGCACAGGGTTTGTGTAAGCAAGTTAGGGAAGTGTTGGCACCACACTGGCTCCTGTAGGTGGCTGTGTGTTTATGCTGAGGGATGGGGAATGGACATGGTAACTTCCAGCTCTTTTGTTCTGGAGGGGGCTCCTTGTGATTCCTGCTTCTCCAGCACAAGCTCTGAAATGAGTAAATCACTCTCCCTTAAATGTGCCTCATAGGCTCTGTCTCTGCAGGGTGTTTGTCATGCTGTCTCTTTAAGGGTGGGGCTCAGCTTTTTTTTTTAAGATTTTATTTATTTACTTGACAGACAGAGATCACAAGTAGGCAGAGAGGCAGGCAGAGAGAGAGGGGGGAAGCAGGCTCCCTGCCGAGCAGAGAGCCGGATGTGGGGCTTGATCCTGGGACCCTGGGATCATGACCTGAGTGGAAGGCAGAGGCTTTAACTCACTGAGCCACCCAGGTGCCCCATGGAAGGGGCTCAGCTTCTTAACATCTTCTGTGTGCTCCTAGAGCAGAGCTCACTGATTTTTAGAATTCCAGGTCTTCAGTCTTGCTCATTGTAACAACTTAGGAAATTTGGCCCCTCTTCCTTTCAAAACCATGTATATATGGTATATTCTTCTCGTGTGTATTCCGCAGTGTTATTGTCTGTTTCCTGCCCTTCTCTGTGTTCTCAGCTCCCTTCCAACTGTAGACTTCCATAGTCTCTTTCACTCCCAGATTCTGTCTCCTCCCTTTTTCTATGTGGCTTCTTCTCTGTCTTTAGTTGTGGAGTCTGTTCTGTTAATCTTTATGTCGTTTTCTGGGTTATTTACACTGATATGAGTGTTACCTAGTTGTATCTTGGGAGGAGGCAAGCTTAGGGTCCTCCTACTGTGCCATCTTCCCAGCCTCTTAGTCTTTGTTTTAAAGTCTATTTTGTCTGATCTAAGTATTTCTACCTGCACATTTTTTCCCACTACCATTTGTATGGAATTATGTTTTTCCATCCTTTCACTTTTAGTCTATATATGTTGTTCAGTTTGAAGTCTTTTCTAGGCATGTTTTGGATGGATCTTGCTTTTTTAAATTCATTCACCATATTTTTTTTGGTGGAGTATTTAGACCATTTACATTTAAAGTAATTATTGATAGGTATGTAGTTAATGCTGTTTAATTCACTCTTTTCTGGATGTTTTGTTCTCTCTTCCTTCTTTTACTCTTTTCCCTTGTGATTGATGAGTTTTTTTAGTTATATACTTGGATTTATTTCTATTTTTTTGCATATCTATTACAGGTTTTGGTTTGTGGTTATAATGATGTTTATATATAATATCCTAAGTATATAGTATTCTGTGTTTAGTTGATGGTTCTTTAAATTTGAACACATATTAAAAGACCTTCATTTTAAAAAATTTTATTTCCAGGAGAGTTAGCCTGTATATTAGTTTCAGGTTACAATATAGTGATTCATAAATTCCATGTATCACCTGGTGCTCATCACAATAAGTGCACTCCTTAATCCCCATCACCTATTTCATCCATCCCCACCCTTGTCTGATAACCATAACTTTGTTTTCCATAGTTAAGAGTCTGTTTCATTTTTTACTTCCTTTCCATATTTTATGTATATGTTATATTTTATGTCTTTTTATTTTGTGAGTCCCTTAACTGATTTTTTAGTTATAATTGATTTTACTACTTTTGTCTTTTACCCTTCATACTAGTTTTTTTTAAGATTTTATTTATTTGACACAGAGAGATCACAAGTAGGCAGAGAGGCAGGAAGAGAAAGGGGGGGAAGCAGAGAGCCTAATGTGGGCTCGATCCCAGGACCCTGAGATCATGACCTGAGCTGAAGGCAGAGGCTTAACCCACTGAGCTACCCAGGCACCCACCCTTCATAGTAGTTTTATAATTGATTGGCCTCCCATCCTTCCTGTATGCATGCTTTTACTTGTGAATCTTTTTTTCTTTCATAATTTTACTTGTAATTATTGCCTTTTGTTTTCTGCTTAAAGAAGTCCCTTTAAAAAAATAAAGAAATCCCTTTAACAATTTTTATAATGAAAGTTTAGTGGTGATGAACTCCTTTAACTCTTGTTTCTCTGGGTTACTCTTTATCTCTCTTCCAATTCTTTTTTTTATGATTTTATTTATATGAGAGAGAGAGAAAGAAAGAGAGAGAGAGCACAAACAGAGAGTAGAGGTAGAGAGAGAGGGAGAAGCAGACTCCCCTGGCAGGGACCCTGATATGGGACTCAATCCTAGGCCTCTGGGATCATGACCTGAGCTGAAGGCAGACGCTATAACCCACTGAGCCACCCAGGCACCCTCTCTCTTTCGATTCTTAAGGATAACCTTGCTGGGTAGAGTATTCTTTGTTGTTGATTCTTTCTTTTCAGCACTTTGAATATTTCATGTTACTTTCTTCTCACCGGCAAACTCTGTTGAAAAATCAGTTGATAACCTTGTGAGATTTCTCTTGTATGTAAGTATTCTTCTCAAGTTTTTCAAGATTTTCTCTTTATGTTTTAGCTTAGATATTTTTCATAGTTACATGTCTTGGTGTGGATCTCTCTGGATTCATCTTGTTTGAGCATCTCTGCTTCTGGGATATGGATGTCTGTTTTCTTCCCTGGAATAGGGAAATTTAAGCTATTATTTCTTCAAGTAAGTTTTTTGCCCCTTTCTATCTTCTTTTTTTTTTTTTTAAAGATTTTATTTATTTATTTGACAGAGAGAAGATCACAAGTAGGCAGAGAGGCAGGCAGAGAGAGAGGAGGAAGCAGGCTCCCCGCAGAGCAGAGAGCCTGATGCGGGGCTCGATCCCAGGATCCCGAGATCACGACCCGAGCCGAAGGCAGCGGCCCAATCCACTGAGCCACCCAGGCGCCGCCGCCCCTTTCTATCTTCTTCTGGGACCTCTATGATGTGAATGTTAGTGTGCTTGATGTTTCCTCAGAACTCCCATAATCTGTCCTTGTTTTTTAAAATTCTTTTTTTTTTTGTGGTATTGCTTGCGTGGTTTCCACTACCCAGCCTCCAGATCACTAATCTGTTCCTCTATATCTTTTATTTTTTTTTAAGATTTTATTTATTGATTTGAGAGAGAGCTAAAGTGAGAGAGGTCACAGGGGGAGAGGGAGAAGCAGACTCACTGCTCAATGGAGAGCCCCATGGGAGCTTGATCTCAGGACCCTGAGATCAAGACCAAGCTGAAGACAGACGCTTAACTGACTGAGCCACCCAGGCACCCCCTGTTCCTCCTTATCTTTTAATCTGCTGTTGGTTTCCTCTGATGTATTTTTCATTTCAGTTATATTCTTCAGGTGCGATTGGTTCTTTTTATATTTTCTCTCTCTGTTGAAATTCTCACCGACTTCATCTACTCTTCTTCCATGTCCAGTGAATTTCTTTTTTTTTAATTTATTTCTTTTCAGTGTAACAGAATTCATTGTTTATGCACCACACCCAGTACTCCATGCAATACGTGCCCTCCAAAATACCCACCACCTGGCTTCCCCAACCTCCTACCCCCGACCCCTTCAAAACCCTCAAATTGTTTTTCAGAGTCCATAGTCTCTCATGGTTCATCTCCCCTTCCAATTTCCCTCAACTCCCTTCTCCTCTCCATCTCCCTATGTACTCCATGTTATTTGTTATGCTCCAGAAATAAGTGAAACCATATGATAGTGACACTCTCTGCTCAACTTATTTCACTCAGCATAATCTCTCCCAGTCCCATCCATGATGCTGCAAAATTTGGGTATTCATCCTTTCTGATGGAGGCATAATACTCCATAGTACTCCATAATACTCCATACTGCCACATCTTCCTTATCCATTTGTCTGTTGAAGGGCATCTTGGTTCTTTCCACAGTTTGGCGACCGTGGCCATTGCTGCTATAAACATTGGGGAACAGATGGCTCTTCTTTTCACTACATCTGTATCTTTGGGGTAAATACCCAGTAGTGCAATTGCAGGGTCATAGGGGAGCTCTATTTTTAATTTCTTAAGGAATCTCCACACTGTTCTCCAAAGTGGCTGCACCAACTTGCATTCTCACTAACAGTGTAAGAGGGTTCCCCTTTCTCCACATCCTCTCCAACACACGTTGTTTCCTGTCTTGCTAATTTTGGCCGTTCTAACTGGTGTCAGGTGGTATCTCAATGTGTTTTTAATTTGAATCTCCCTGATGGCTAGTGATGATGAACATTTTTTCATGTGTCTGATAGCCATTTGTTTGTCTTCATTGGAGAAGTGTCTGTTCATATCTTCTGCCCATTTTTTGACATGATTATCTTTTTTGTGTGTGTTGAGTTTGAGGAGTTCTTTATAGATCCTGGATATCAACCTTTTGTCTGTACTGTCATTTGGAAATATCTTCTACATTCCGTGGGTTGCCTCTTTGTTCTGTTGACTATTTCCTTTGCTGTGCAGAAGCTTTTGATCTTGATGAAGTCCCAAAAGTTCATTTTTGCTTTTGTTTCCTTGGCCTTTGGAGACATATCTTGAAAGAAGTTGCTGTGGCTGATATCGAAGAGGTTATTGCCTATGTTCTCCTCTAGGATTCTGATGGATTCCTGTCTCACGTTGAGGTCTTTTTTTTTTTTAAGATTTTATTTATTTATTTGACAGAGAGAGAGATCACAAGTAGGCAGAGAGGCAGGCAGAGAGAGAGGAGGAAGCAGGCTCCCTGCAGAGCAGAGAGCCGGATGCGGGGCTCGATCCCAGGACCCTGAGATCATGACCTGAGCTGAAGGCAGCGGCTTAATCCACTGAGCCACCCAGGTGCCCACGTTGAGGTCTTTTATCCATTTCGAGTTTATCTTTGTGTACGATGTAAGAGAATGCTTGAGTTTCGTTCTTCTACATATAGCTGTCCAGTTTTCCCAGCACCATTTATTGAAGAGACTGTCTTTTTTCCACTGTATATTTTTTCCTGCTTTGTCGAAGATTATTTGACCATAGAGTTGCGGGTCCATATCTGGGCTCTCTACTCTGTTCCACTGGTCTGTGTGTCTGTTTTGATGCCAGTACCATGCTGTCTTGGTGATCACAGCTTTGTAGTAAAGCTTGAAATCAGGTAACGTGATGCCCCCAGTTTTGCTTTTCTTTTTCAAAATTTCCTTAGCAATTTGGGGTCTCTTCTGATTTCCATACAAATTTTAGGATTATTTGCTCCAACTCTTTGAAAAATACCGGTCGAATTTTGATCAGAATGGCATTAAAAGTATAGATTGCTCTGGGCAGTATAGACATTTTAAAAATGTTTCTTCTTCTGATCCAAGAGCATGGAATGGTCTTACATCTTTTTGTGCCTTCTTCAATTTCTTTCATAAGTGTTCTGTAGTTCCTTGAGTACAGGTCCTTTACCTCTTTGGTTAGGTTTATTCCCAGGTATATTATGGTTCTTGGTGCCATAGTAAATGGAATCAATTCTTTTTCCCACTGAGGATGATATTTGCTGTGGGTTTTTCAAAGACAGATTTTAGGAAGTTCAGGAATGTTCCCTCTATCCCTATACTTTGAAGCGTTTTAATCAGGAACGTATGCTGGATTTTGTCAAATGCTTTTTCTGCATCAATTGAGAGAACCATGTGGTTCTTCTCTCTTATTGATTTGTTCTATCACATTGATTGATTTGCAAATGTTGAACCATCCTTGTAACCCAGGGATGAATCCCAACTGGTCATGGTGGATAATCTTTGTAATGTGCTGTTGGATCCTGTTTGTTAGGATCTTGTTGAGAATCTTAGCATCCATATTCATCAGTTATATTGGTCTGACATTCTCCTTTTTGGTAGGGTCTTTGCCTGGTTTGGGGATCACGGTAATGGAAGTTTTCCTTCTGCTTCAGTTTTTTGGAACAGCTTCAGGAGAATTGGTGTTATTTCTTCTTTTGAAGTTTGGTAGAATTCCCCAGGGAATCCATCAGGTCCTGGGCTCTTGTTTTTTGGGACGTTTTTGATCACTGCTTCAATCTCATTACTAGATATCGGTCTATTAAGGTTGTCAATGTCTTCCTGGTCCAATTTTGGGAGTTTATAGTTTTCCAGAAATGCATCCATTTCATCTAGGTTGCTTAGCTTATTGGCATAGAACTGTTGGTAATAATTTCTGATGATTGTTTCTATTTCCTTGGTGTTAGTTGTGATCTCTCCCTTTTCATTCATAATTTTATTAATTTGGGCTTTCTCTCTTTTCTTTTGGATTAGTGTGGCCAATGGTTTATCGATCTTATTGATTCTTTCAAAAAACCAGCTTCTAGTTTCATTGATACGTTCTACTGTATTTCTAGTTTCTATCTCATTGATCTCTGCTCTAATCTTGATTATTTCCCTTCTTGTGTATGGAGTTGGCTTAATTTGCTGTTGATTCTCCAGTTCTTTAAGGTGTAGAGACAGCTGGTGTATTCTGGAATTTTCGGTTTTTTTGAGGGAGGCTTGGATGGCTATGTATTTCCCCCTTAGGACTGCCTTTGCTGTATCCCATAGGTTTTGGACCGAAGTGTCTTCATTCTCGTTGGTTTCCATGAATTGTTTAAGTTCTTCTTTGATCTCCTGGTTGATCCAAGCATTCTTTTTTTTTTATATATTTTATTTATTTGACAGAGAGAAATCACAACTAGGCAGAGAGGCAGGCAGAGAGAGAGGAGGAAGTAGGCTCCCTGCAGAGCAGAGAGCCTGATGTGGGGCTCGATCCCAGGACCCTGGGATCATGACCTGAGCCGAAGGCAGAGGCTTTAACCCACTGAGCCACCCAGGCGCCCCTGATCCAAGCATTCTTAAGCAAGGTGGTCTTTAGCTTCCAGGTGTTTGAGTTCTTTCCAAACTTTTCCTTGTGATTGAGCTCCAGTTTCAAAGCATTGTGATCTGAGAATATGCAGGGAATAATCTCAGTCTTTTGGTATTGGTCGAGCCCTGATTTGTGACCCAGTATGTGGTCTATTCTGGAGAAGGTTCCATGTGTACTTGAGAAGAATGAGTATTCTGTTGTTTTAGGGTGGAATGTTCTGTACCTATTTATGAGGTCCATCTGGTCCAATGTGTCATTCAATGCTCTTGTTTCTTTACTGATTTTCTGCTTGAATGATCTGTTTATTACTGAGAGAGGCATGTTAAGATCTCCTACTATTAATGTATTCATATCAATATGACTCTTTATCTTGATTAATAGTTTTCTTATGTAATTGGCTGCTCCATATTGGGGGCATAGATATTTACAATTGTTAGATCATCTTGGTGGATAGTCCCTTTAAGAATTATGTAGTGTCCTTCTGTATCTCTGACTACAGTCTTTCGTTTAAAATCTAATTTATCTGATATGAGAATTGCTACCCCAGCCTTCTTTTGAGGCCCGTTGGCATGAAAGATGCTTTTCCATCCTTTCACTTTCAGTCTGGGTGTATCCTTAGGTTCGAAATGGGTCTCTTGTAGACAACATATGGATGGGTCCTGTCATTTTATCCAATCTGCAACCCTGTGTCGTTTTATGGGCACATTTAGGCCATTCACACTGAGAGTGATTATTGATAGATACGTTTTTATTGACATCGTCTTATCTTTGAAGTCTTTCTGTAGATTGTCTCCATATTTCTGTTCAATGATATTCTTAGGATTTTTCCTCTTTTATAGAACCCCCCTTAATATTTCCTGTAGTGTCGGCTTGGTGGTCGCATACTCTTTTAAGCCTTGCCGGTCTTGGAAACTCTTTATCTCTCCATCCATTTTGAATGTCAGTCTTGCTGGATAAAGTATTCTTGGCTGCATGTTCTTCTCATTTAGTGCCCTGAATATATCTTGCCAGCCCTTTCTGGCTTGCCAGGTTTTTGTGGACAGGACTGACATTATTCTGGTGGGCTTTCCTCTGTACGTAAGGAGCTTTTTTGTCCTAACTGCCTTCAAGAGAGCCTGTTTACATTTATGATTCCTCATTCTTACTATCAGATGTCTCCAGGACTTTTGAGATTCTATAATCTTGGGGGGATACGGTTCCGCCTCTAGTACATGAACCCTGCTTCCATTCGAGAGATTGCGAAAATTTTCATGGAGAATTTATTCCACTATATCTTCTAGACTTCTTTCTTTCTCCTCCCCTTCAGGGATTCCAATAATTCTGACATTGGAACGTTTCATGGCATCATTTATTTCCCCGATTCTGTTTTCGTGGCTTCTAAGCTGTTTGTTCCAGGCTTCCTCCTGATCCTTTTTCTCTATCTGTTTGTCCTCCAGATCACTAATTCTATCTTCTGTCTTAGTTACCCTAGCTTTTAGAGAATTTAGATTAGATTGGAACTCATTGAGAACATTGTGAACATCATCCTTGGTGGCTTTCAGTTCTGCCGTAATCAATTCCATTTTGTCATCCATGGCTTTCTCCAACTTAGCTATTGGCTGGATAATTGTTAGCGTGAATTCCCTTTCCGACATATTGTCTACGTCGATAGCCATTAGCTCTGTTGCAGAAGGCCCAGCCTCTGAATTTTTCTTCTGTTGGGCATTCCTCCTCCTAGTCATTTTGGTGAGAGATGGCTGAACGTATGTAGCTGAATGTATCAACCGTGGTACAGGCAAGGTGCACCCCGGAATGCTTCTGAGCAATCAAGAGTCCCCACCCAAATGAAAGAAAAAAGGAAGAGAGAGAGAGAGAGGAAAAAAAAGAAACATAAAAGAGAAGACCCAGCCCAAATGGGTCCCAAGGTGAGATTTATGAAGTATACAAACAAAAACAGACAAACAAAAAGACTGACAAAAGTAGATGGCAAAGGAAAAAAGAACATATATATATATGTATATATATAAAATATATATATATACATATATACATATATATATAAAATATATATATATACATATATACATATATATATATAAAATATATATATACATATATATATGTATATATATGTATATATATACATATATATGTGTATAAAAAATATGTATATATATACATATATATGTGTATAAAAAATACATATATATATATATATAAAACGTTTTATTTTGTTCTGTCAGAGCATATTTCTCTTTCTCCTCATTTTGACTTTTTGTGTTTCTTTCTGTGAATTATACAGACTAGCTACTTCTAGAGTTGAAGGAATGGTCTTGTGTAGGGACAGCCCCTGTATAGAATGTGTGTACCTGGTTGCTTTGACTGGTTGGCTGGAGTTGTAGTGGGAGCAGCCTGGGGATCCTACGCAGTGGGCAACTGGAGCTGAAGCATGCATGGGCCACAGGATTCTGGGGTGCTCCACACAGTGGACACTGGCAAGATCACAAGATCCAAAGGCTGAGTGGTTTCAGGGTACTGTGTACATAGGACACACTGGCAGAATGAATGGAGCTGAAGTGGTTATAGGCTGGGAGGCTTGTGATGTTCCATGAATAGGGGGCCTGGTGGGTAACTGGAGCTGAGGTGGGTGTGGGCTGGGTGGTTTCATGGTGCTTCATGCAGTGATTGACCTGGCAAGTGCTCTGGAGCTGAATCAGGTGTGCGCCTGGGATGTTCTAGGATTCTTTGTACTTGTGTCACCTTGGTCAGTTGGCTGGAGCTGTAGTGGTCACTGTCTAGTAGGAGTGTCCCAGGTTGTGTCCCGCTGGGGTTGTCTTGGTGGGATGGCTGGAGCTCAGGGTGGTTTGAGGCAGTGGGGCCACCTTGGGGGTAAGCTGGGGCTGGTGTGGGCTAGGGGCCACTACTTGTTGAGGCAGCAGGTGGCTCAGGTGCCTGGACCTTATTCCCATCTTTACTGTTAAGGTGAAGGGGGAATATAAACAGTGGTGCCACCAGTCCCTTTGATTTTAGAGAGTTCCTGCAGTTGCCCTGCTCTTTGAGTTTTAGGACTTGTTCCTTGATATTTCAATTGCTCTTTTACTATTTTAAAAGGATTTTATTTACTTATTTGAAAGAGAAAGAGAGAGGGAGAGACCACAAGCAGGGCAAAGGGAGAGGAAAAAGCCGACTCCCCTGATGTGGGGCTTGATTCCAGGACCATGAGACCATGACCTGAGCAGACACTTAACGGACTGAGCCTCCCAGGTGCCTATCAGTTGCTCTTTTAAACCACAGCTTTTTTCCCCCTGTACTCCTAGGTGTCTGGGGCTGGTGTATTCTAGGGGCTTGGGGATTGTTGTGGCAGTGAGCCCACTAGAGCACTTGGACCCTGCTCCTGTCTGTACTTAAAATGTGGAGGGGGAATGTAAAATGTGGTGCTGGCTAGCCCCCGCTTAAGAGAATTCAAATAGACTCCCACCATTTAGAGGAGGGTTAGTTCCTTTTCATTGCTGTTGTCCTTTTAAATTGCATCTATTTTTTCTGTTCCAGGGCAACTGAATCACTCCTGTTTCTGCAGTACTGACTCTCCCTACCATAGTTTGCAGCATCGGGGTTGGGATTTTATTGTTAACATGTCTGTGTCTCTTTCTCTCCTGCCATTCTCAGTATGGTCCCTTTATCCTTTGTTTTGCTGTTCAGCCAGCCCTCAGTTCTTCAGGAGGAATTGCTCTGTATTTACTACATTTTCTTTCTTTTACCCATTGGTGGACACTTGGGTGACTTCCATGTCTTGGCTATTGTAAGTAATGCTGCAATGAAAATGGGGAGTGCAGATATCCAAAAGTAGGTTTTTTTCAGTCTCCATAACTATGTGATCCAATTCCTATAATAAATCTCTCTTCTCTCTCTCTCTTTCTCCCTCCCTCCCTTTCTGACTCTCCCCATGTCATTATCTATATCCGTTTTGTTCTGCTTCTGGGAGAACCTTGACCAGTGCAGAATTTGGAACCAAGAGTGGTTCTAGAGGAATAAAAATTTAAGGATGTTTTCGGATTTAGTTCTGTTGTTTCTGGAATTTGCTCTCTAATCTGATAAGATTTTAAGACACTAAAGAGGGTGCCTGGGTGGCTCAGTGGGTTAAGCCTCTCCCTTTGGCTCAGGTCATGATCTCAGGGTCCTGGGATCAAGCCCTGCATCAGGCTCTCTGCTCAGCAGGGAGCCTGCTTCCCCCTCTCTCTCTGCCTGCCTCTCTGCCTACTTGTGATCTCTCTTTGTCAAATAAATAAATAAAATCTTTAAAAAAAACGCTAATGACTCTATTTCCATTAGGACAGAGAACACTGATAGTCCATGGTGGGAACGATTCGTAGAGATATGCAAAATCTCTGCATCAAATACTCCTAACCAAGCACTCTTGAGAAGCAAGGAGCTAAGTGACTCAAAATATGATACTTTTAAACATTTTTTTTGAAAACTAAGGAATATAATGACATTGGTTGGTTGCTCCTAATGTTGCTGGACAGAGTGGTTAAAGAAAAGAATGAGGTCAGGGATTTGAATTCCCAGCTCAAATGCCCTGTAAATGACTTAAGAGCCTTATGTGTGCCTTGAAGAAGAGTCTTATCTCAGCTGCAGCATTGAAATTGCTGACACTCAAATATAGAACCTCACCTTGTAATTGGCTGAGTTACAACATAAGTTTAACTTTCAACCTTGCAGGATATCTTCTGTTAAAGTAGGGGCATTGATTGGGAAAGAATGGGATCCTGTAAATTATGATAAGGATGTGTAGGAAGAACTTGATGAGGCTAGGAGCATTGAGCTTCTAAATACTGAAGGATCTTCTTTGCTAGTGCAAGAGGTCTTCCCACACCCAGTGGAAGCAACCTGTCCAGCCCCAGGAAAAGTATTTCCCTCAACTATAGCAGAAATGTCCTCCCTACCCTCAGTAGCAGCCACCTCCTTAGTCACAGCGGTGTGGGCCTCTCCACCTTTCTGTGGGGATTAACACTGCGTTGCTTGAGGAAATGGCAATGGTTTCCCCAGAGGCGGTTTCCATGCAAGACAATACTGAGACTTAGGATCCACTCTCATCACCACCTCACTGCTTCTATAAATAGACTCAAGTCCCAGCAAGCCTCTAAAGATGTGGTATAAAATGTCATTCATGGGGTGGTGTACTCTACTTCAGATGAATTACTTGAGTTTTCTCAAGTAATTTATACATGCCCAAATCCAAGGAAATTGTGGGAATGTATACTCAGAGTATGGAATAATGGTGGAAAGAATATAAAGTTGGATCAGTCCAAATTTACTGATACAGGCTCATGTTGGTTTGAACCTTGGGAGTTTCCTAGGTGAAATTTGGAACTGGCTCCCATATACAGGGGGCCTGGAGAGACTAAAGTAGCAGACTGCTCTAGTTTTGGCAAGAAGTTGTTTTAATAAGCAAGGAAACTTACTTATGAGGCTTGTCTTGGATGGCTGCAAGAGGAGTAGATCTCTGTACCCATCCACTAGGATCTTAAAAGTTTATATTCTTAATGGAATTCAGTCACGTACACAGTCCAGGTGGTCTTATGTCAAGGCTGCATCCTTGAAGTGGCATCTAGTGTGGGAATGGTGGGCAGAACATATATCCAAAGTACAGGATAAGGAGCCTCTGATTGTCCAGGTACAGCTCATGATAACATCTTTTTTTTTTCTACCAAGAACAACATAATCCTTTGATTTCTTAAGTCCCCTGTGCTAGGGGTTGGATCACTCAGACATTCACTTGTGTCCTTATGACATTTAATAAAGATGATACATGAGCAGAGTCATCAGATATGAACATACAACATTCTGTTTTGATAATGGCATAGATGCCTCCTTGTGAGGCAGTAATAATATCCCAAGACCATCCTATTTTGGAGGACAGTTTTACTTATTACACGTATTTCAGTGTTCAACGAAGATAGGTTTGCTGTCTCTCATTTAAATCTTATTGGGTGAATTTAATGAGGGCTTCTATGTGTGCAATAAGGTCCTCCAGGCCAATGGAGAGTATATAGACAGTGGCCAAATGATTGTATCGGTAGAAAACAGAATGTGCTCATCCACTGACTGGATCCTATAGAAGCAGCAGAAATCTAAGGTTGAAAAGACAGATATTTAGTAGGAACTTGTATGGGAAGGTCTTCCCCTTCTATAAGAATTATACTTGTGGCATGAACCTCTGATGTTAATGTGAGTGCAGCTTTAGGAATTTGACCTGGTTGTACATACAATACATGTTGGCTGGGGGAGGCAGGACTGGCAGGTGTGAAGAGATAGACTGGGGGGGAGTCGGCCACAGCAGAATTCCCACCTTTACCCCTCTTTTAATGATGCATGTTCTGTTACAGGTATATTGTATTTCGGTAGGTCCGGCTTGTACCAGGGCAATGAGATTCCAGTGGAGATTGAATAGTTCTCTGTGAGCCAGGGGTGCAAAGTAATTTACCCATCTTAGTGGGATGTCCTATTGCAAACTCCTGTAGTTAACACCTTTCCCAGGCATGGTGGGGCATGGTATTTTCAGCAGCATAGGACACTGATCCATGGTAAGAATCTGGGCAATGGGTATCTCCTGTGATCCATACCTTTATACACTTTCATGGTGTTGGGTATCTCAGAGGTGGGTTGATGGGCTATATTCTCAATCCATCCCTTGGTAGGAAGGGAAGTTCTTACCCTGATAATGTGTTCCTTAATGCTGTTTAGTCATATCTGATTCTGTGTACATTTTGGAATATGGCATTCTAGAGAAAGCCCTGGTAACATAACCAATGTTTCCATTTGTGTCCCATTATAAGGAGAACAGGTTCTCATGGAACTTAGGCAAATAACTATTATTATCATCATGGATGTAAGAATAATCACTAAGAGTTTCTGAATTCTAAAGAGATCAGGTAGGGAGAAGAAGACAAGTGTTTTATCATTATTGACAAAGGTATATCTTGGCAAATTGCCAATAGCATAAGAGAAAAGAGGAAAAGTTTATCTTAAATGTGTAAAACACACACACACAAAGAATGTTTTAAACAAAAAGTCATGAAAATTATAATCATTCTCTAGTCCCATATAATTTTTGATCTTTTGTTAGCAGTTTAGTGAGTTCATCTAATTTTTTTCCATTAGAATTCTATAAATTCTTAGTTCAGTGGAATGATCTTAGTTATCAAAAACCTTTACTTGTCAGAGCCTTTTCCATGAATTTCCTTAAAGATAAAGTAGGTTTGCAGGAACACTTTTGCAAAGCATCAGAGTAAAACAACAACAGTCCTCAAATGACATAAGACTTACAAGTGGCTGTGCATAAAGATCTGATGAGAGTTCATTATAATGCATTTGACAAGGGAATTTGGTTATTTCTGTGACATCATTTTTTAAAAATATTTCATTTCTTTAAGTAATCTCTACACTCAACGTGGGGCTTGAACTCATGACCCGGAGATCAAGAGTTACATGCTCTTCTGGCTGAGCCAGCCAGGCACCCCACTGTAACATCACTTCTAAAATAACTAGAATTGTTATAGGAGGAGGTAATTGAGAGGATGTGACTGCCAGTTGACCCACAAACTGGACCTGGACAATTAGAGGCTCCTTACCTTCTCCCTTATCATTGGAATGTACATTCTGTCCACCATTCTCACAGTAGGAGCTGTTTTCAAGGATGCAGCCTTGAGAGAGCAGTGTGTTGCTGAGTCCATCTGGAAGGAACATGTGACTGATGCAGTTAACTAAATAAACTTGTAAGGCTCTGGTGGTTGGTTGCAGAGATTTACTCATCTTGTGACTGCCCAGGACAAGTCTTACATGTAAGTTCCCTCGCTTATTAAAACTGCTACATACTTGTCTGGAATGGTCTTTTTCTTTGTTCTCTCCTAGTCCTCTGTGTATGGGGCCCATTTGTGAATAAGCAGTTGGTCAGCCAGCCAGGAGACTGCAGAAATGGGTCTTGGGAAAGAGGCATCTGTGGGGGTGGGGAGTCCTGAGTTGGTCATCAGCCTGTGTGTGTGTGTGTGTGTGTGTGTGTGAGTAGTTGTATGTTAGATGCTTGATCACTGCTTAAGTACAGAGGCTTCTAAAAATGCCGATTATTTTGATGTGCCTGTTTGAGAAACTTTTCACAGTGCATTGCAGCAAAGAAAGGAAACAGATTACTTCTATGTTGAGCCGGTCTCTATTATAAGCATTTCAGCCCAATAAGAAGCTGAAGCTCCAGTTAGAAAGTTGGCAGAAGGGCCAAGGTAGAGAAGGATGTTATCCAGAGTTATCCACTACTCAACTAACTTTGGGGCTAGCAGACAAGGTAGGAGAGCAGAATAAGAAGTTGGAGAACTTTGCATAGCCAGGAGGACACAAACTGCCATGGCTTAAAGTTTGAGTGCTTGTGACAAAGCCTGATTGAGACATTAAGAGGTGGAATCACTGGGAAATTGAGAAGAAAGTGGAGAATGTTGCGGTTGAGAATGAAACAGATGAATTTCTAAAATACCAACTGATATTGAAGCTTCCTTCCCCAAAATGTAGTGTATCGTTTCCATAAGATTATTCATCAAGGGCAAATGCAAATCTTAAAAGTTTTCTCCAATTAGTTACAATTTCGTGCATCCAATTTCTTGGGTTTAGTTCATGTGTCAACCAGTGGTCACATCCTCTCAATGACCTCCAACAGCTCACTAAGCAGAGATTCTGTATGTAATGTAATTCTGCAGTATAATGTAGCTTGGGAAATTAGGGCTTTAATTGGTTGGTTGGCTGAAATATGGACCAAAAGATGACCCACCTTATGTGAATTGGAAATGTCCCATCTCCCTTGGTTTAATGTAGAGGAAGGAGTTGAGAGGCTTAGAGAGATTGGAGTATTAGAGTGGATTTGTCATTTAAGATGTACTCATCCATCCGGGAGGGTCCAGAAGACCTACCTTTTACAATACTATGAGAAATAATTTTGTGAGTGGAGCCCTAGCATCCTCAAAGAGCTCTATGATTGCTCTTCTCTGTGGGCCAGACCTTATAGTGGGAACCCCAGCCGCTCAGTTGGAAAAACTAAATGTAGTGGGAATAATTGGATCCGGGGGGCCAACTGGTGGCACTCAAACAACAAAGGGAAGGTGGGTGTGGTTATTATAATGGGCAGTAAAATCAAAACAGATTTTTCTGATTCATGCAGACTTACTGCACTGGCTAGCTATTGTGTTCTAAAAAGTGAAATAAATAGGAAACCTACTAGATTCTTATTTGACCTGTATAAACAGAAAAGTTTTAGGTCACATGAACGAAAGTCTAACTCAAATCCTAAAGCCAAGAATCACAGTTTCTCAATAAATTCCCACATTTGAGATAGTTTGTAGCCCCAGAACTCTTTGTTGTTTTTTTTTTTAAAGATTTTATTTATTTATTTGAAAGAGAGAAGAGAATGAGGGAGAGTAAACATGAGAGGGGGAAGGTCAGAGGGAGAAACAGACCTTCTGCTGAGCAGGGAGCCTGATATGGAACTCAATCCCAGGACTCCAGGATCATGACCTGAGCTGAAGGCAGTCACTCAACCAAATGAGCCACCCAGGTGCCTAGGCCCACAACTCTTGAAGGAAGGAGAGGCCAGTTCCCTTGAGGAAGGACCCCTGTACACTATTGAGAATTTATACTGTTATTCTGTTGTACAAAAGAACCTACAACCTTTTACTGAGGTAACTGCACATTGAAGACAAGGAAATAATCAGACCTTTCAGGAACTGCTGGACACGGATTTGAACTGACACTAATTCTAGGAGGCCTGAAAGATCTCTGTGGCCCTGCAGTCAGAGTATGGACTTACGGATATCAGGTGATCAATGGAGTTGTAGCTCAGGTCTATCTCACAGGGAGTCCAGTGGGTCCCCAAACCCATTCTGTGATTATTTCATGAGTTCCAGAATATATAGCTGGAATAGAAACACATAACAGCTGGCAGAATCCCAGCTACTATGGTGGGAAAGGCCAAGTAGAAGCCATTAGAACTGCCTCTACTTAGGAAAATAATAAATCAAAAATACTTCAATAATAAATTTTAAAAACTCCACATTCCTGGAGGGATTGCAGAGATTAGTGCCACCATGGAAGATTGAAAGATGCAGGAGTGGTGATTTCTACCACACCCCCCCTTCAGCTCTTCTATATCTTTGACCTATGCAGAAGACAGGTGGAGAATGACAATGGATTATTTTAAGCCTAACTAGGTAGTGGCTCCAGTTGCAGGTGCTGTACCAGATGTGGTATCATTGCTTGAGCAAATTAAGATTATGTGGTGCATGGTATGCAGTTATTGATTTGGCAGATGCACTTCCCCCCCATACCTGTCCAAAAGATCCACCAGAAGCAGTCTGCTTTCAGCTCGCAAGACCAACAATGTACCTTCACTGTCTTACTTCAGGGGTAAATCAGCTGTCTAGCTCTATGTTGTGATGTAGTTTGCAGGGAATGTGATTGCCTTTCCCTTTCACAAGATGTCACACTGTTTCATTGTACTGATGACATTATGGTAATTGGACCTAGTGAGTGAGAATTAGCAACTGATCTAGACTTATTGGTGATACAGTTGTGCTCAGAGGGTGGGAAATAGATTGAGCTAAAATTCAGGGGTCTTCTGTCTGAAATTTCTAGGGCTCCAGTGGTATGGAGCACCAATGCTGAGACATCCAAGATGAAGGATAAATTGTATTTGGTCCCTTTTACAACCAAGAAAGAGGCACAGTGCCTAGTGGGCCTCTTTGAATTTTGGAAGGAACATATTCATTTGGGTGTGTTACTCCAGCCCCTTTACTGAGTGATCTGGAAAGTTGCTAGTTTTGACTGAAATCTAGAACAAGAGAAGGCTTTGCAGCTGTCCAGGCTGCTTACCAAGGTGTACTGCACTTGGGCCATATGATCCAGAAGATCCAATAGGTGCTTGAAGTGTTAGTGACAGAGATGGTGTTTGAAGACTTTGGTAGACTTCTCTAGGTGAATCGCAGTGTAGTCCTTTAGGATTTTGGAGCAAGACCCTGTCATCATCTGGAAATAACTCTGCTTTTGAGAAACTGCTCCGACCAGCTACTGGGCCTGAGACTGAACACTTGACCATGGGCCACCAAGCTACCACATGACCTTAGCTGCCTTTCATGAACTTGAGTGTTGTCTGACCCAGCAAGCCTTAAAGCTGGGTATGCAAAACAATGCTCCATCATCAAATGAAAGTGGTATATATGTGACCAGGCTCAGAAGGGCCCTAAAGACACAAGTTACATGAAGAAGTGACCCAAATGCCCATGGTCCCCACTCCTGCTATACTGCCTTCTTCCTCCCAGCCTGTATCTGTTGCTTCATGAGGTAGTTTCCTACAACCAATTGGCAGGAAGAAAAGACTTGGACCTGGTTTATAGATGGTTCCGCATGGTATGCAGGTACTGCTCGAAAGTGGACAGCTGCAGCACTGTGGCCCCTCTCTGGGACATCCCTGAATGACATTGGTGAAGGGAAATCCTTCTAGTGGGCAGAACTTCTGATTGTTCTCTGATTTTTCACTTATGTTGGAAAGACAAATGACCAGACATGTGATTATATACCAGTTCCTGGGCTGTGGCCAAGAGCCAGGGACTTAGAAAGAACACAATTAAAGAATTGGTGATAAAGAAATTTAGGAACGAGGTATGTGGATAGACCTGTCTGAATGGGCAAAAGATGTGAAGATATTTATAGCTTTTGTGAATGCTCACCAACGGTTTGGTTACCTCACCAGAGGAATATTTTAATGATCAAGTGGGTAGGATGGCCCATTCTGTGGATACCATTCAACTCTTTTTCCAGCCGCTTCTGTCATTTCCAGTGGACTCATGAGCAAAGTGGCTGTGGTGGCAGGATGGTAGTTATACATAGGCTCAGCCACATGGACTTCCACTAACCAAGCCCAGCATGGCTATGGCCAACACTGAGTGTGCAGTCTGTCAACAGTAGAGACCAGATCTGAGCCCCTGATATGGTATCATTCCCTGGTATAATCAGCCAGCTACCTGGTGGCAGGTTGATTACATTGGACTGCTCCCGTCATGGAAGGGGCAGAATTTGTCCTTACTGGAATAGACATACTAGATACAGATTGCCTACCCTGCATGCAGTGCTTCCTCCAAAACTACCATCTGTGGACTTAAGGAATGCCTTATCCACCATTGTATTTCACAGAGCATTGCCTACAGATCATTTCACAGAGCATTGCCTACAGATCAAGGAACTCACTTCGCAGCAAAAGAAGTATGACAGTGGGCTCATACTTATGGAATTCACTGGTCTTACTATATTTCCTATCTTTTTTTAAAGATCTTTTAAAAAAATATTTTATTTATTTATTTCGGTGGGGAGGGGCAGAGGGAAGAGGGAGAGGCAGGATTCCCACCTTGATGCGGGGCTCCATCCCAGGGCTCTGGGATCATGACCTGAGCTGAAGGCTGGTGCTTAATGGACTTAGCCACCCAGGCACCCCTATTCCCTATCATCTTAAAGCAGCTTCCTTAATATAACAATGGAATGACCTTTTTAAGATTTAGTTATAAGACCAGCTAGGTGGCAATACCTTGCAGGCCCAGGGCAGGGTTCTCCAGAAAACTGTATATGCTCTGAATAAGTGTCAGGTATATGGTGCTGTTTTTCCAATAGCCAGGATTCACAGGTCCAGGAATCAAGGGGTAGAAATGAAAGTGCACCACTCACTATTATCATAGTGACTGACTATCAAAATTTTTGCTTCCCGTTCTCATGATACTGTGTTCTGCTGGCCTAGAGGTTTTGGTGTCAGAGGGAGGAAAGCTTTTATTGGGAGACACAACAATGATTACAACGAGCTGAAGGTTAAGACTGCCACCTGGCTACTTTGGGCTCCTCATACCTCTGAATCAATAGACGAAGAAAGGAGTTATGGCATTGCCTGGGGTGATTGTTCTTGATTATCAAGGGGAAATTGGATTACTACCACACAAGGGAACCTAGGATAAGTATGTCTGGAATACAGTCAGTCTCTTAGGATGTCTCTTAGTATCACCATGCCTTGTGATTAAAGTCAGTGGAAAGCAGAGGATCATAGGAGAAGAGAGAAAAAAGTGAAACAAGATGAAACCAGAGAGAGAGACAAACCAGAAGAGACTCTTAATCTCAGGAAACAAACAGGGTTGCTGGAAGGGAGTGGAGTAGGAGGGATGGGGGTGCTAGGAGATGGACACTGGGGAGGGTATGTGCTATGGTGAGCATTGTGAATTGTGTAAGACTGATGAATCACAGACCTGTACCCCTGAAACAAATAATACATTTTATGTTAATTTAAAAAAAACCCACAAGTTAAAGAAGGTTACCTAAAGCCCAATATTTAGATACAGTTTGAAATTATGTGAGAAACAACCAGTAAGTCTGGTAAATTTTAACATGTTGTTCATAGATATAGTCATTCTATAGTACAAGTATTAAAACATGTATGAAGCTGATAAAAGAATTCAGGATAGAATAGTGGTTACTTCTGGGAAGGAAGGAGAGAGGAAGGGAATGATATCAGAATACACAAGGCTTCGTTTTTATATGCAGTTTTTTTTTTTTGTTGTTGAAGAATGGATTTGAGACAAACAAGGCACAGTTAAAATTTAATAAGGCTATTTGGTGGATGTGTGGGATTTTTTGTTGTATTCTGAATTTTATTTATTTTTTTTATTTGACAGACAGAGATCACAAGTAGGCAGAGAGGCAGGCAGAGAGAGAAGGAGGAAGCAGGCACCCCACTGAGCAGAGAATCCAAAGCAGGGCTCTATCCCAGGACCCTGGGATCATGACCTGAGCCGAAGGCAGAGGCTTTAACCCACGGAGCCACCCAGGCATCCCCGTATTCTGAATTTTCTGATTGTATTATATTCTATATGCATATTATTGTAAACATTTGTAATAAATAGTTTCATAAAAACAGGTTAAAAAAAAAAAAAGTAAAGCCAATCGAAAACTACAACAAACCAATCCAGGCAGGACTACTAATGGCCCACACCCTTCAGGAATGAAAGAGTTACCCTGCCTGCTAAAGAACAATGACCAGCTGAGGTAAGTGTACATTGAAGGCAAAGGGAATACTGAATGGTTATTAGAAGAAGGTCATTATAAATACCACCTACAACCACATGACGAGTTACAGAAATGATGCTAATTGTGATGAATATTTCCTCATTTTGTCATAAACATGTTTATGTGCATATATACATGTAAAGAAGCAAATATCTTTGTTTCTTATTCCATTATCATGAATTGACTTTATATTAGTTTTTAAGTATTGCTAACTTTACATCATAGTATTTAAGTTACAGGATATCAGAAGGGTAAACACCACTCAAGGACTCTACCTCATCTTCTGGAGAAGGGATTAATACATGTTCAGTTATATGCAGGAGAGCTGTTTATGACCTTGTTTTATTGTCTTTATTTGGAGATTAAGTATAGTTTAAGGAAATATATGTTGGTGCCAGGTTGACAGGTGGTGAACTTATGTTAGTTTTATGTATCATCATAACTGGGCTACAGGATACTCAGTTGGTAAAACATTATTTCTGGGTGTGTCTATGTGGATGTTTCCAGAGTAATTAACATATGAATTGGTATACTGAGTAAAGACCACCCTCACTAATGTGGCTGGGCATCATCCAATCCATTGAAGGCCTAAATAGAACAGTCAGAGGAAGGGCAAATTTACTCTTTGCTTGAGTTTTGCTTAAGTTGGAACATCCTTCCTTTGCCCTTCTAGATTGCCATTCCTGGCTCTTGCGCCTTCAGACTCAGACTGGAATTTACACAACTGGCCCCTCATTTCTCAGCCCCTTGGATTCAGACTGAATTACAGCTTTCCTAGTTCTCTAGCTTGTAAATGGCAGATCTTGGGATTTCTTGGCCTCAATAATCACATGAGCTAATTTGTATTATAAGTCCCCTCATCTATATAGCTGTATCTATATCTATAGCTCTCTATCAGTCCATCCATCCTATTGGTTCTGTTTCTATGGAGAACCCTGACTAATACAATATGGAATCTAAAACAGTCAAATTCATAGCAGAGAATAGAATGGTTGTTGCCAGGGGCTTGGGTGAGGGGGAATGGGGAGATGGGAAAAGAGTACAAAGTTTCTGTTATGTATTATAAATAAGTCCTAGAGATCTAATGTCTAGCATAATGACTAGTTAGAAATACTATATTATGAACTTGAGATTTGCTAAGAGGTGTTCTCACCACACACAAAAAGGTAATTACATTAGGTGATGTATATGGTAATTACCTTGATGGTAGTGATCATTTTACAATGTATACATTTATCAAAACATCAAATTGTAGGGATACCTGGGTGGCTTAGTCGTTAGATGGCTGCCTTAGGCTCAGGTCACCATCCCAGAGTCCTGGGATTGGGCTGTTTGCTCAGCAGGAGGCCTGCTTCTCTCACTCTCCCTCCCGCTACTTGTGTTCCCTCTCTAGCTCTGTCTCTCTCTGTCAAATAAATAAAATATTAAAAAAACAAAAACAACAAACATCAAATTGTATACCTTAAATATATATAATTTCTATTTGTCAGCTATACCTTATTAAATCTGAAACAAACAAGGATAAAAACATCCAGGTCAGAAGGAAAGAAGTAAAACTATATTTACTTTCAGAAGACATAATTTTCTATATAAGAAGTCCTAAGGAATCTACACAGAAAAAACTATTAGAGCTAATAAATGAGTTCAGAAACATTGCAGGATACAAGATCAATATGAAAATCAGTTGTATTTCTATATACTAGTAATTAACAATCCAAAAATGAATTAAAGTAATTTTATTTACAGTAACATCAAAAAGAAGTATTAGGAACAACCAAAGAAATGCATGACTTGTACACTGAAAATTACAAAACATTATTGGGTGAAATTAAATAAATGGAAATATATTCTATGTTTATAGATTGGAGGGCTTAATATTGTTAAGATGGTAGTACTACCCAAAATGATCTTCTGAAAAAAAAATGATCTGATTCAATGTAATCGCTATCAAAATTTCAGATGCCTGTTTTTCCTTAACATTGGCAATCTGATTTAAAATTCACATGGAAATTCAAGGAACCTGTTTAGAGCTAAAAGAATCTTGAAAAAGAGCAACAAGTTGGGAGGACTCATTTCCCTGTTTCATAATTTATTACAAAGGTACAGTAATCAGAGCAGTGTGATTCTGTCATGAAGATAGTTATATAGATCAGTGGAATATAGTTGAGAGTCCAGAAATAAACCAGTGTGTCTTGATTTTCAGTAAAGATGCCAAGACAAGTCAATGGAAAAAAAACAGTCTTGTTAACAAATCTTGCTAGGAAAACTATTCCATCTCACACTACATATGCGAATTAACTCAGTGTATCAAAGAACCTGTATGTAAGAACTGGAACTGTAAAATTATTACAAGAAGGCATAGGCGTTTTTGTATTTTTGGGGTAAATACCCAGTAGTGCAACTACTAGATTGTAGGGTAGTTTTATTTTTGAGGACCCTCTACTTTCTTCCACAGTGGATGCAACAGTTTGCCTTTCTGCCAACAGTTCCTTTTTCTCCACATCCTCGCCAATACTTTCTTGTGTTTTTGATTTTAGCCATTCTCACAGGTGTGAGCTGATATTTCACTGTAGTTTTAATTTACATTTCTTTGATGGTGAAATAGGTGGTAGAGATTAAGGAGTGCACTTGTGATGAGCAGTGGGTGTTGTATGGAATTGCTGAATCACTATATTGTACACCTGAAACTAATATAATGCTGTATTTTAATTATGGTGGAATTAAAATAAAAACAATTTTAAAAAGTGAGTGTGCATTTTCTTATACTTAGATTAGGTCATGGCTTTTTAGGTATGATATCTAAAGGAAAAACAACAAAAGAAAATATAAACTATGCCTTATCAAAATTAAAAGAATTTCTTTGCTTCAAATGACACTTAATAAAATAAAATTTTATTCATTAAAAATTCATTTTTAATAAAATGAAAAGCAAATCCACAAAAAGAAAATATTTGCATCACATATCTGATTAGGATCTAGTATGTAGAATGTGTGAACTCTTTAACATTCATTTAAGAGTTCTTTCAACTCAAAAAGACATACAACTCAGGGCACCTGGGTGGCTTAGTCAAGTGTCCGACACTGGATTTTGGTTCCGGTCTTGATCTCAGGGTCATGAATTCAGACTCTGCAGAGGGCTCCATGCTGGGTGTGGAGCCTACAAAAAAAAGGGGGCCTACAATCCAACATAAAAATGGATAAAGGGTTTTCGTAGACACTTCTCCAAAGAAGATATATGAATGACCAATAAGCAAAAAGATGGTCACCATCATCAATTGTTAGAGAAATACAAGTCAAAACAACAATGAGATTCCATTTCACACACAGCAGTATGTCTATATTAAAAAAAGGTAGGGGCACATGGGTGACAGTTAAGCATCTGACTCTTGATCTCAGTGCTCAGGTCTTGATCTCAGAGTTGTGAGTTCAAGCCCTGTGTTGGGCTCCATGGGCGGGGGCAGCATGGAGCCTACTTAAAAAAAATACAGACAATAACAAATAATGAGGGCACAGTTAAATTGGAATCCTCCCACATTGCTAGTAGAAATGGAAAATGGTGCAGCTGCTATGTGAAACAAAACATTAAAAGGTTAAGCACTGAGTTAACATAGAGGAATTCCACTCCTAGGTTATATACCCAAGAGAACTGAGACCATGTTCACACAAAAAATTATGCACAAATATTCATAGCAGCATTCCTGATAATAGCCAAAAATGTCAATTAATGGATAAATGTGACATTTCCATACAATGGAATATTGTTCAGACATTCAAAGCAGTGAAGTACTGATGTATGATATAACATGAATGAACATTAACATTATGCTACATGAAAGAAGCCAGTCACAAAGGACCATATATCTTATAATTTCATTATTATGAAGTGCCTATAATAGACAAAAACACAGAAAGTAGATTATTGGCTGCATAGGAATATAGTGGGGAGCATGGTGGGCAGGAGAATACCAGTTGGTATAGACTTTCTTTTAAAGGAGATGAATGTATTTTAAAATTAATTGTGATAATAGTTACACAACTCTGAAAACATACTAATTCACAAATGCATACTTTATGAGTTTGGATTTTATAGTATGTAAATTATATCAATAAAATGTTCCTGTAACAGGAACCCCAGGACCATATCACTTCATTGGTGAATTCTACTAATCATTTAAAGAAGAATTAATATCAATTTTATATAAACTCTTCGAAAAATAAAGGAACAGCTTCAGCTTTATTCTATGAGACCAGTATTACCTTGATGCCAAAAGTTCCCACTTAACAAAAAATATAAAACTATAGAACAATATTCCTTATGAATATATATGTAAAAATACACATCAAAACAGTTCCCTTGTATTCCCAGTTCACCACGACTTTAAAAAATAGCTATACTGAAATTCACATATAGGTGTTACATTTTCTCAAGAATTGATACTGTGTTTTCCTTTAGCCTGTTAATATAATGGATCACATTGATATTTAAGTATTGAACAAACCTTACATAGTTGGAAGAAACTAGTCCTAGTATATAATTATTTTTATACATTTTTGGGTTCAGTTTGTTATTTTGTTGCGTAAATTTTTTGTGTATGTAGTATAACCACACAATGGAATAATATGAATATTAATATTAATAATATGAATAATATTCAGCCACAAAAAGTAGTGCTGTATTGATACATGCTACATGGCTGAAGCTTAAAAACATTGTGTTAAGCAAAACAAGCCAGTCTTAAAAGATCATGCTTTCATACGATTCAAGTCATATAAAATATCCAGGATAGGGAAATCTATAGTCACAGAAGATTAGTGGTGGCTTAAGATTTGGAAAGATGAGGGTACCAAAATTGTACAGAGTTCCTTTTAGAGGTGATGAAAATGTTCTAAAATTGACTGTGGTGCTACTTGCCCATATCTGTAAATACAGTAAAAAAACCCTACTGAGTTGTACACTTTAAATGGGTAAATTGTGTGGCATGTGAATTATAATTCATAAATCTGTTTTAAAAAAGAATGAACAGGGCGCCTGGGTGGCTCAGTGGGTTGGGCCCCTGCCTTCGGCTCGGGTCATGATCTCGTGGTCCTGGGATCGAGTCCCGCATCGGGCTCTCTGCTCGGCAGGGAGCCTGCTTCCCTCTCTCTCTCTGTGCCAAATAAATAAATTAAAAAAAAAATCTTAAAAAAAAAAAAAGAATGAACAACAACAAAGAATGAACAGACTACTGGATAGTGTCATCAGCAAGAGAGCAGAATAGGAAGCCCCAGAACCTCCTTCCCCCACACAAACACCAACTTAACTACAAGACACGGACCAGTTGCCTTTGTAAGAAATCAAGACACCAAGTTAAGAGGTTCCAGCACTCCAAGTGCTTCAAAGCTGGGTAGAAAAATTCTTAGTACTCGCTCACTAGAGCCCCTCTTCCCAGCACAGTACGCATGACTGAGAGAAAACTCCCAACCCCCTACTTTTCCCTTTGGAGGGAAAGAGGAGAGTAGAAAACATATGCAGTATTCTGACTTTTGGGGGTGTTCCCCGAGAGACTGCTTTTACCTTGCCTTAACTCTAAAATGGTGTCAGTTCGGAAGCATTTGAGAACAAGGGAAATTAACATGGACCAAGGTCTGCAGACACTAGATGGTGCTCCAGTACTGTGGCTTAGTATAATATTAAAGAGCCTGCAGTATCACAAACGGACACCAGAGGGAGCTTGCGAATAGACATTGTCAAATCTCTTAAATTAGGAATTTACATACAAGCCCCGAGTGAATGTATTCCCAGAAAAAGCTTTAGGGGTTTACTGAATCTCTAGCTGAGTGATTGGAGAAAGTCTTCACTATACAAAACCAGACCGCAAAAACTGGGAGAGGTGGCTGATATTTCAAATACCAAAGACCCAGTAGAACATGACAAGGTATACAAAGAAACAGGGAAACATGGCTCCAAGGAACAAATTAAATATCCTGAAGCCATTCCTAGAATAATAAAGATATATGAATTACCAGGCAACTGATTCAAAATACTGCCATAATATGAATTCTCAATGAATTAAAAGAGAGTGCAGACAAAATCAGGTGTGAAATTCATGAGTAAATTAGAATATCAAGAAAAAGTTAGAAATTATGAAGAAGAAACATAAAATTCAGGAACTGAAGAATGCAATTACTGAACTTAAAAAGTCACTAGAGAGGTTCAACAGTAGACTTGACCAGTCAGAAGGATCAATGAATTCAAAGACTTCAAAATTACCAAGATAGAGGAGGAAAAAAGGAATGAAAAAACTGAACAGAGTTTTAGAGACACTATCAAGGAGAACAACATATACATTTGGAAGTTTCAGAAGGAGAAGAAAGAGAAAAAGGGACAGAGAATATATTTGAAGAACTAATGGCTGAAAATTCTCCAAATCTGAGGAGAAATGAACACATGAATTCAAGAACCTCATAAAACTCCAACTAGGATAAGTCTAAGGAGATATACACCAAGACACATTTAAGCAAACTGTCAAAGTTCACAGACAAAAAGAATAACTGAAAACAGCAACAGCAACTTGTTATATACAAGTGAACTTCTATTAAAATTATTAGTGGATTTCTCAGCAGAAACCTAGCAGGCTAGAAGGAAGTGGGATGGCATATTCAATGTGCTGAAAGAAAAAAAAAAACCCTGCTATCTTAGAACACTATTTCCAGCAAGACTGACCTTCAGAAAAAATAAAGAAGAAATTGGGATTTTGTTAGATAAAAACTGAGGGAATTTATTACCGCTACATCTGCCCTACAAGAAATACTGAAGGGATTCCTTCAAGTTGAGGTTAAAGAATGATAAACAATAACACAAAACCATAAGAAAATATAAAACTCCCTGGTAAATATAGGGGCGCTTGGGTGGCTCAGTTGTTAAATGTCTGCCTCTAGCTCAGGTCATGATCCCAGGGTTCTGAGATGGAGCCCCGCATTGCATCACGCTCCCTGCTCAGCGGGAAGCCTGCTTCTCCCTCTTCCACTCCTCCTCCTTGTGTTCCCTCTCTCTCTGTGTCTCTCTCTGTCAAATAAATAAACAAAATCTTAAAAAAATAAAGGTAAATATATATAGAAATAATCTTGTAATACTCTAAGTACACACATCATTTTAAAAACTAGTAAGCAATTTTTTAAAAAGCATAAAAAGTACTTATACATCTATGTTAATGGATACATGGTATAAAAGGATAATTTGTGTAATAAATAACATGAATTTGAAGGGACAGAGATTTAAAAAATTAATGTTGCTTTGTGTCATTGGATTTAGGGTTGTTTTTGTTTTAAAATTGTTTTTAAGTTGTTTTTGGTTTAAAATTGATTGTTATTCCTTTAAGATGTTTCTTGTAATTGTAATAATAATAACAAACAAAATACCTATAGAATATACACAAGGTAAATGAGAAGGGACTCAAAACATGTTATGTCAAAAATTCAACAAGCACAAAAATAGACAACAAGAAAAGAGGGACAAAATACTATAAGATATACAGAAAAATGAACAAAATGGCAATAATTTTTCACTATCAGTAATTACGTTAAATGTAAATTAATTGAACACCTCAGTTAAAGGACATGGATTGGCTGAATGGATGACAATAAGGTCTAACCAGATGCCATCTACAAGATATTCATGTTAGACTAAAATAGAAAGGATGGGAAAGATATTCCATGGAAACAGGAATATAAAGAGAATAGGGATGATCATACTTATAGTAGACAAAATAAACTTTGAAACAATAATTGTAAAGAGACAAAAAAGGATATTAAATATAAAAGGGTCAATTCTCCAGGAGGATATAATGATTATAAATATGTGCATCTAATATCAGAGCTTCCAAATATATGAAGGAAACACTGACAAAATCAAAAGGAGAAATAAATAGTAGTACAATAATAATAGGAGACTTACATACCTCAATATCATTTATTAGTAGAAAAACCAGACAGAAGATCAGTAAAGAAGCAGAGGACTGGACCAACACTGTAGACCAAATAGACCTAGCAGATGTATATAGAACATTTCATTTAACAGCAGCAGAATACATATTCTTCTCAACATAAACATAAACTTAAACATTCAGATTACATCACAAAACAGTTCTTAACAAATTTAAGAAGATTGGATTCATACAAAGAATCTTTGACCACAATAGAATGAAATCAGAGATCAATAGCAAGAAACAAGAAAATCTACAAAAGTGTAGAAGTTAAGTTATTCACTCTTAATAATCAAAGAAGAAATTACAATAAAATTTAGAAAGTTATCCCTTTTGTCACTGTGTCTACCCAGAAAGTAGCTTGAGAGACTTTCACCACTTTATGGTGCCTGCTGTGCAATGTTAAGGCCCAAGCCAAGAACATTGTCCATTAGAGCTCCCAAAATGCTTCCGGTGTCCGTGTAGCTGATGAACTGTTAGAATCATCTAGCCATTTCTCAAAATACAGTGAATAGAATTTTGATTTACCCCCTTATATCTTACTCAACAAGTATTTATTAGGAATTGATATAGATGGGAGAGGAGTCAAGATGGTGGAGAAATAGCAAGCTGAGACTACATCAGGTAGCAGGAGATCAGCTAGATAGCTTATCTAAACATTGCAAACACCTACAAATCCAATGGGAGATCGAAGAGAAGAAGAACAGCAATTCTAGAAACAGAAAATCAACCACTTTCTGAAAGGTAGGACTGGTGGAGAAGTGAATCCCAAAACGATGGGAAGATAGACCGTGGGGGGGGAGGGGCCGGCTCCCGGGAAGCGGCACAGCAACGGAGCACAAAATCAGGACTTTTAAAAGTCTGTTTCACTGAGGGACGTTGCTACAGAGGCTAAACTGGGGTGAAGCCCACATGGGGTCAGCATGGCCCCAGGTGCCACAGGGTCACAGAAGGATCGGGGGTGTCGGAGTGTCGCAGAGCTCGCAGGTATTAGAACAGAGAAGCCAGCTACAGAGACAGAGCCGAGGAGTGAGATCTCAGCTCGGGGTTACCTTGAACCAGTCGCAGGCTGGGTGAGCTCGGAGCGTGGCTGGAGGCCGGGGATGCGGAAGTGATTGGGCGCTATTCTCTGGGGGCACACTGAGGAGTGGGGCCCCGGCCTCTCGGCCACTCCGGGCCGGAGACTGGGAGGCCGTCATTTTCATTCCCGTCCTCCGGAACTCTACAGAAAGCATTCAGGGAACAAAAGCTCCCGAAAGCGAAGATGAGCAGATTACTTAGTCCGGCCCCCGGTAAGGGCGGTGCAATTCCGCCTCAGGCAAAGACACTTGAGAATCATTACAACAGGCCCCTCCCCCAGAAGATAAACAAAAAATCCAGCCAGGACGAAGTTCACCTACCAAGGAAAGCAGGTTCAATACCAAGGACAGCAGTGGAATTCCAGAGGAGGAGAAACCAAAGCACAGAACTCATGGCTTTCTCCCCATGATTCTTTAGCCTTGCAGTTAATTTAATTTTTTTTCAATTTTTTTCTTCTTCTGCTAAATTTTTTAAACTTTTATCCTTTTTTAAACGTTTTTTAACTAGTTTATCTAATATATATATATATTCTTTCTTTTTTATATTTTTTCTTTATTTCTTTTTTTTTAATTTTTTTTGGGTCACAAATCAGGTCTCAACCGGTATCAAAAGATTGGGATCATTCCCTGCATATTTTCAGACCACAATGCTCTGAAGCTAGAACTCAATCACAAGAGGAAATTTGGAAAGAACCCAAATACATGGAGACTAAACAGCATCCTTCTAAAGAATGAATGGGTCAATCATGAAATTAAAGAAGAATTGAAAAAATTCATGGAAACAAATGATAATGAAAACACAATGGTTCAAAATCTGTGGGACACAGCAAAGGCAGTCCTGAGAGGAAAATGTATAGCGGTACAAGTCTTTCTCAAGAAACAAGAAAGGGGGGCGCCTGGGTGGCTCAGTGGATTAAGCTGCTGCCTTCGGCTCAGGTCATGATCTCAGGGTCCTGGGATCGAGCCCCGCATCAGGCTCTCTGCTCCGCAGGGACCCTGCTTCCTCCTCTCTCTCTCTGCCTGCCTCTCTGCCTACTTGTGATCTCTCTGTGTCAAATAAATAAATAAAATCTTAAAAAAAAAAAAGAAACAAGAAAGGTCTCAAGTACACAACCTAACCCTACATCTAAAGGAGCTGGAGAGAGAATAAGAAAGAAAGCCTAAACCCAGCAGAAGAAGAGAAATCATAAGGATCAGAGCAGAAATCAATGAAATAGAAACCAAAAAAAAAAAATCAATAGAACAAATCAATGAAACTAGGAGCTGGTTCTTTGAAAGAATCAATAAGATTGATAAACCCCTGGCCAGACTTATCAAAAGGAAAAGAGAAAGGACCCAAATAAAATCACAAGTGAAAGAGGAGAGATCACAACTAACACCAAAGAAATACAGACAATTATAAGAACATACTATGAGCAACTCTACGCCAACAAATTCGACAATCTGGAAGAAATGGATGCATTCCTAGGGACATATAAACTACCACAACTGAACCAGGAAGAAATAGAAAACCTGAACAGGCCCATAAACAGTAAGGAGATTGAAACAGTCATCAAAAATCTCCAAACAAACAAAAGCCCAGGGCCAGACGGCTTCCCAGGGGAATTCTACCAAACATTTAAAGAAGAACTCATTCCGATTCTCCTGAAACTGTCCCAAAAAATAGAAATGGAAGGAAAACTTCCAAACTCATTCTATGAGGCCAGCATCACCTTGATCCCAAAACCAGACAAGGATCCCACCAAAAAAGAGAACTACAGACCAATATCCTTGATGAACACAGATGCAAAAATTCTCACCAAAATACTAGCCAATAGGATTCAACAGTACACTAAAAGGATTATTCACCATGACCAAGTGGGATTTATTCCAGGGCTTCAAGGTTGGTTCAATATCCGCAAATCAATCAATGTGATACAACACATTAATAAAAGAAGGAACAAGAACCATATGATACTCTCAATAGATGCTGAAAAAACATTTGACAAGGTACAGAATCCCTCCCTGATCAAAACTCTTCAAAGTGTAGGGATAGAGGGCACATACCTCAATATTATCAAAACCATCTATGAAAAACCCACCGCAAATATCATTCTCAATGGACAAAAACTGAAAGCTTTTCCGCTAAGGTCAGAAAGATGGCAGTGATGTCCATTATCACCATTGCTTTTCAACATAGTACTAGAAGTCCTAGTCTCAGCAATCAGACAACAAAAGGAAATTAAAGGCACCCAAATCGGCAAAGAAGAAGTCAAACTATCACTCTGTGCAGATGATGTGATATTATATGTGGAAAACTTAAAAGACTCCACTCAGAAACTTCTAGAACTTGTACAGGAATTCAGTAAGGTGTCAGGATGTAAAATCAATGCACAGATATCAGTTGCATTTCTCTACACCAACAACAAGACAGAAGAAAGAGAAATTAAGGAGTCAATCCCATTTACAATTGCACCCAAAACTATAAGATACCTAGGAATAAACCTAACCAAAGAGGATAAGAATCTATATGCAGAAAACTACAAAGTACTCATGAAAGAAATTGAGGAAGACACAAAGAAATGGAAAAATGTTCCATGCTCCTGGATTGGAAGAATAAATATTGTGAAAATGTCTATGCTACCTAAAGCAATCTACACATTTAATGCAATCTCTATCAAAATACTGTCCATTTTTTTTTTCAAAGAAATGGAACAAATAATCCTAAAATTTATATGGAACCAGAAAGGCCTCGAATAGCCAAAGGAATATTGAAAAAGAAAGCCAAAGTTGGTGGCATCACATTTCCAGACTTCAAGCTCTATTACAAAGCTGTCATCATCAAGACAGTATGGTACTGGCACAAAAACAGACACATAGATCAATGGAACAGAATAGAGAGCCCAGAAAGAGACCCTCAACTCTATGGTCAACTAATCTTTGACAAAGCAGTAAAGAATGTCCAATGGAAAAAGGACAGCCTCTTCAATAAATGGTGCTGGGAAAATGGGACAGCCACATGCAGAAAAATGAAATTGGACCATTTCCTTACACCATACATGAAAATAGACTCAAAATGGATGAAGGACCTCAATGTGAGAAAGGAATCCATCAAAATCCTTGAGGAGAACGCAGGCAGCAACCTCTTCGACCTCAGCCGTAGCAACATCTTCCTAGGAATATTGCCAAAGGCAAGGGAAGCCAGGGCAAAAATGAACTATTGGGATTTCATCAAGATCAAAATCTTTTGCACAGCAAAGGAAACAGTTAACAAAACCAAAAGACGACTGACAGAATGGAGAAGATATTTACAAATGGCATATCAGATAAAAGGCTAGTATCCAAAATCTATAAGGAACTTAGCAAACTCAACACCCAAAGAACAAATAATCCAATCAAGAAATGGGCAGAGGACATGAACAGACATTTCTGCAAAGAAGACATCCAGATGGCCAACAGATACATGAAAAGGTGCTCCACATCACTCGGCAAAGGGAAATACAAATCAAAACCACAATGAGATATCACCTCACACCAGTCAGAATGGCTACAATTAACAAGTCAGGAAATGACAGATGCTGGCAGGGATGGGGAGAAAGGGGAACCCTCCTCCACTGTTGGTGGGAATGCAAGCTGGTGCAACCACTCTGGAAAACAGCATGGAGGTTCCTCAAAATGTTGAAAATAGAACTACCCTATGACCCAGCAATTGCACTACTGGGTATTTACCCTAAAGATACAAACGTAGTGATCCGAAGGGGCATGTGCACCCGAATGTTTATAGCAGCAATGTCTACAATAGCCAAACTATGGAAAGAACCTAGATGTCCATCAACAGATGAATGGATAAAGAAGAGGTGGTATATATATACAATGGAATACTATGCAGCCACCAAAAGAAATGAAATCTTGCCATTTGCGACGACGTGGATGGAACTAGAGGGTATCATGCTTAGTGAAATAAGACAATCGGAGGAAGACAACTATCATATGATCTCCCTGATATGAGGACGTGGAGACGCAACATGGGGGTTAGGGGTATAAGAGAAGAACAAATGAAACAAGATGGGATTGGGAGGGAGACAAACCATCAGTGACTCTTAATCTCACAAAACAAACTGAGGGCTGCTGGGGGGAGGGATGTTGGGAGAGGGGGAGTGGGATTATGGACATTGGGGAGAGCATGTGCTATGGTGAGTGCTGTGAAGTGTGTAAACCTGGCGATTCACAGACCTGTACCCCTGGGGATAAAAATACATTATATGTTTATAAAAAAATAAAAAATAAATTAAAAATTTAAAAAATTAGAAAGTTATCTGAGACAAATGAAAACAAAAGCATGAAATAACAGAACTTACTGGATTCAGAGTGACATCAGCAAAATGGCAGACTAGAAGTTAAATACTATCTTCCCCTTCTTCAGAACATCAATTTTCACAATCTTCTACACATGAGAGTGCCTTCACAGGAGCCCAGGATTCCAGTGAAGAAGTTCTAGCATATCGCTGGAGCAAAAATAATGAGATTGGACATATTGTAAATGGTAAGAGGAAAAGGTTTCCTGCACTTAAGTCACCCTTTCTTTAAGTCGCATAAGCTCAGTGCTAAGAGAGACCCTCTCCACCTATGGTTTCTTCCATAGGAAAAGTAAGAGTTTCAGTGAGTGACCAGAATCCTCAGCTATGTGATCTAAGTGAAACAGATAGAAGAAACATGCCTGATGGAGCATTTAAAGCAATGATCATAAGGATACTCACTGGACTTGAGAAAAAGGAGAGTGAGAACACGCTCCCACGAGTGAGAGCCTTAACACAGGGGTGAGGAATAACAATAGCAGAGACAAAGGGCTCAATAAATGAAATGAGAAATATGCTTGATGGAAGCTGGCAAAACCAGAGGGATGAATTGATGACCTAAAAGACAGAGTAATGGAAAGTAATCAAGCTGAATGAAAGAGAGAAAAAGGAATTAGGCAAAATGAGAGCACACTTAGGAAACTCAGTAACGCCTTCAAACATAGTAATATTCGTATTATAGGAGCCCCAGAAGAGAGAGAAAAGGGGGCAGAAAATTTATTTGAAGTAATAATAGCTGAAAACTTCCTAATCTGGGGAAGGAAGAAGACAATCCAGATCCAGGAGGCACAGAGAACCCCTATCAAAATCAACAAAAGCAGAGCCGTACCAAGACACATTATACTTAAATTGGCAACATATACTGATAAAGAAAACATTTTAAAAACATCAAGACAAAAAAAAAATCAAGACAGGGGCACCTGGGTGGTTCAGTGGGTTAAAGCCTCTGCCTTCAGCTCAGGTCATGATCTCAGGGTCCTGGGATCGAGCCCCACATCCGGCTCTCTGCTCAGTGGGGAGCCTGCTTCCTCCTCTCTCTCTGCCTGCCTCTCTGCCTAGTTGTGATTTCTCTCTGTCAAATAAATAACATATTTAAAAAAAAATCAAGACAAAAGAGGTCAAAGGACAAAGGAAAATCTATAAGGCTATCAGGGGATCTATCCACACAAACTTTACAAGCCATAAGAGAGCGGCATGATATATTCAAAGTGCTAAATGGAAAAATCTGCAGCCAAGTGTACTCTACCCAGCAAGGCTATCATTCAGAATAGAAGGAGAGATAAAGAGTTTCCCAAACAAAAACTAAAGGAGTTTGTGACCACTATAACAAGCCCTGCAAGAAATATTCAAGGAAATTCTCAAGAGTGACAAAGACAGGAAAGGATAAGAGAAGACCTCCAGAAACAAAGACAAAGCAAATAAAAAATGGTAATAAATACATATCTATCAATAATTACTTTGAACGTAAATGGACTAAATGCTCCAATGAAAGGCTATAGGGTTTCAGAATGGATGAAAAAACAAGATCCATCTATATGCCGTTTATAAGAGACTCAATTAAGACCTAACGACACCTGCAGATTGAGTGAGGGGGTGGAGAACTACGTATAACACAAATTGCCAAAATAAAGCTGGAGTAGCAATACTTATATTGGACAAACTAGACTTTTAAAACAAAGACTAACAAGAGACAAAGATGGTGCTATATAATCATAAAAGGATAATCGAACAAGAAGATATAAGGCTTGTAAATATTTATGGAGCCGGGGCGCCTGGGTGGCTCAGTGGGTTAAGCTGCTGCCGTCGGCTCAGGTCGTGATCTCAGGGTCCTGGGATTGAGCCCCGCATTGGACTCTCTGCTCAGCGGGGAGCCTGCTTCCACCTCTCTCTCTGCCTGCCTCTCTGCCTACTTGTGATCTCTGTCTGTCAAATAAATAAATAAAATCTTTAAAAAAATTTATGGACCCAACATGGGAGCACCCAAATATATAAAACAATTAGTAACAAACATAAAGGAACTCATTGATAATAATGCAATAATAGTAGAAGACTTTAACACTCCCTTACATCAATGAACAGATCATCTAAACAAAAAATCAACAAAGAAACAATGGTTTTGAATGCCAAACTGGACTAGAGGGACCTAACAGATATATTCAAAACATTCCATCCTCAAACAACAGAATACACGTTCTTTTCAAGTACACATGGAACATTCTGCAAAATAGATCACATATTAGGTCACAAAAGAGGATTAAAAAAATAAAAAAGATTGAGGTCATACCATGCACCTCTTCTGACCACAACACTATGAAACGAAGACAACCACAAGAAAAAAATCTGCATACATATATGGAGGTTAAACAATGTTTTACTAAACAATGAATGGGGATATACACGTCTGAATCTCTACAGGAGCAGAAGATGCCAGTGGCAGGTAAAGCAGAGTGGGAACATCGGACTGATATCAGAAGATAAACAAAAGGGGGAGGGAGCCACCAGAGGTGACCGATTGGAAAGTAATACCCCAATACGAGAGTGCCCTGCATCTGGGGACCAGCATTAACTTGGACTCTGGTTGAAAGCACTCAAAAAACAAAAAGAACAAAGGATCGTGGGGAGATATAGTGGGAATTGGGGCAGTTAGGGACAGGGACCTAAGTCCCCGGACCCAGGACAGCCTCCCCTGGTGCTGAGCCAGAGGGAGTGCGGCGGAGAAATCAGGTCTCTGTCCCTGAGCCCCCAGCGCGCCGGAGAACGAGTGGGGTCCGGCTCCCCTGAGGGGCTGAGAGCCTGGCCAGACGGCAATCCTGAAAGGCGCGCCTCCCACACCCTCCCCTGGGAGAGGTGCTCATAGGTGTTAGCCTGGAGCTCTGGCATCCGGAAAAACCAGACATTCCCAGCCCAGACAGTGGGAAAATCTCAGTGTGCAATCTCTGCTTGGAACCTCTCTGGCAGTCTGGAGCTGCCTAGACAGCCGCCGCTACCATGGTATTGGGTACAACGAGGAGCTCCTGCATCCCCAGGGACCGTGACTCAGAACCGACTCTGCCAGCAGCTCTGCGGAGCATTCTGAGGCTTCTCTCTGAGAGGGAGGTCGGGGTGCAGTTTGCTCTCCTCTAAAACTCCAAAAACCATCAAAAGCTGTCAAGGCAAGAGAAAACAGATGAAAGAACATAAAAACCCCCAGAGAACAAAAGCCTGAAAAAAACAGTTTCCTCAGAGCCCACCCCCTTGAGGGGAGTGGGAGGACCTAACTCAAGGAACATCATTTTCTGAAAACCCACGTGGCAGGCCCCTCCCCCAGAAAACCAACCAGGAAGGAAGAAAAAAAAAAAAAAGACGACAAGAGAACAACCACCACTACTTCATAAATACAACTTTTATTTTTAACTCTTTACCAATATTCTGGTTCTTTTTTTTTAATACATACAGATAATTTTTTAACCTATTTACCATCACACTGAGATGTCCAGTACATCAAATTCCTTAATAACCTTCTAACCTGAACTTTTTGATACATACACCCGTGTTTTTCTTTTGCTTTTCTATTTTTTAAATTTTTTAAAATTTTAACTTAGTTTAGTCTAGTTTATTCTTTTTTAATTTTCTAATATACATATAGAGTTAAACTTCAAGGTAATCCCCTTTCCCCAATCAATGCTACCTCTATAGGCAAACCAGTTTCTAATCCCCCTGTAACTTAGGAAAGTTGAGTCCCTTAACAAAAACATCAAGATACATCCAGGAAGAATCAAAATAACCTTCCTCACCCACACTGAGAATGTATAACCACTCTCCCAATTTTTCCTTCTGCCAGTGTTTCTGTGAATTTGTGTTTGTCCTGATAATATATAAATCTTATACTTGGGGTTCTTTCTTATGAGGTTCTTACCTTTTTTTGCTTATATATATATATATTTTTCTCTTGTCATATACTTTTATCACTCTTTTTGTTTGTCTGTTTTTGTTTGTATACTTCATAAATCTTACCTTGGGGCCCATTTGGGCTGAGCCTTCTCTTTTATCTTCCCTTTTTTCCCTCTCTCTCTCTTTCTCTTTTTTCCCTTTTTTCTTTTCCTTTTTTTTTCTTTCTTCTTCTCTATTTTTCTTTTCCTTTTTCTCTCATTTGGGTGGGGAACCCTGATTGCACAGAAGCGTTCCAGGGTGCACCTTGACTGCACCACAATTGATAAATCCAGCTGCATCTGTTCATTCATCTCTTACCAAAATGACTAGGAGGAGGAATACCCAACAGAAGAAAAATACAGAGGATGGACCTTCTGCAACAGAGCTAATGGCTATCGACATAGACAATATGTCAGAAAAGGAATTCAGACTAACAATTATCCAGGCAATAGCTAGGTTGGAGAAAGCCATGGATGACCAAACAGAATTGATTAGGGCAGAACTGAAAGCCACCAGGGATGATGTTCACAATGTTAGGGCAGAACTGAAAGTCACTAGGGATGATGTTCAAAAGGCTCTCAATGAGTTCCAATCTAATATAAATTCTCTAAAAGCTAGGGTAACTGAGACAGAAGATAGAATTAGTGATCTGGAGGACAAACAGATAGAGAGAAAGGATCAGGAAGAAGCCTGGAACAAACAGCTCAGAAGCCACGAAAACAGAATCAGGGAAATAAACGATGCCATGAAACGTTCCAACGTCAGAATTATTGGAATCCCGGAAGGGGAGAAAAAAGAAAGAAGTCTAGAAGATATAGTGGAAGAAGTTGTCTATGAAAATTTTCCCAATCTCACGAATGGAAACAATGTTTATGTACTAGAGGCAGAGATATTTCCCCCCCAAGATTTTAGATTCTCAAAAGTCCTCGCGACACCTTATAGTTAAAATGAGGAATTACCTTTCAAGACAGACCCTCTTAAAAGCAGCTAGGACAAAGAAGCTCCTTACATACAGAGGAAAGCCCATTAGAATAATGTCAGAGCTTTCCACAGAGAACTGGCAAGCCAGGAAGGGCTGGCAAAATATATTCAGAGTACTAAATGAGAAGAACATGCAGCCAAGAACACTCTATCCAGCAAGACTGACATTTAAAATGGATGGAGAGATAAAGAGTTTCCAAGACCTGCAAGGCTTAAAAGACTATGCAACCACCAAGCCGACACTGCAGGAAATACTAAGGGGGGTCCTATAAAAGAGAAAAAATCCTAAGAATATCATTGAACAGAAATATAGAAACAATCTACAGACAGAAAGACTTCAAAGGTAACACGATGTCAATAAAAACCTATCTCTCAATAATCACTCTCAATGTGAATGGCCTAAATGTGCCCATAAAACGACACAGGGTTGCAGATTGGATAAAATGACAGGACCTGTCCACATGTTGTCTACAAGAGACCCATTTTGAACCTAAGGATACACCCAGACTGAAAGTGAAGGGATGGAGAAGCTCTTTCATGCCAATGGGCCTCAAAAGAAGGCTGGGGTAGCGATTCTCATATCAGATAAATTAGATTTTAAACTAAAGACTGTAGTCAGAGATACAGAAGGACACTACATAATTCTTAAAGGGACTATCCACCAAGATGATCTAACAATTATAAATATCTATGCCCCCAACATGGGAGCACCCAATTACATAAGAAAACTATTAATCAAGATAAAGAGTCATATTGATATGAATACAATAATAGTAGGAGATCTTAACATGCCTCTCTCAGAAATAGACAGATCATCGAAGCAGAAAATTAATAAAGAAATAAGAGCATTGAATGAAACATTGGAGCAGGTGGACCTCATAGACATATACAGAACATTCCCCCCTAAAACAACAGAATACTCATTCTTAAGTGCACATAGAACCTTCTCCAGAATAGACCACATACTCGGTCACAAAGCAGGACTGAACCGATACCAAAAGACTGAGATTATTCCCTGCATATTCTCAGATCACAATGCTTTGAAACTGAAACTAAATCACAAGGAAAAGTTCAGAAGGAACTCAAACACCTGGAAGCTAAAGATCATCTTGCTTAAGAATTCTTGGATCAACCAGGAGATCAAAGAAGAACTTAAACAATTCATGGAAACCAACGAGAATGAAGACACTTCGGTCCAAAACCTATGGGATACAGCAAAGGTGGTTCAGGGGGAAATACATAGCCATCCAAGCCTCCCTCAAAAAAATGGAAAAATCCAGAATACACCAGCTGTCTCTACACCTTAAAGAACTGGAGAATCAACAACAAATCAAACCAACTCCACACACAAGAAGGGAAATAATCAAGATTAGAGCAGAGATCAATGAGGTAGAAACCAGAGATACAGTAGAGCGTATCAATGAAACTAGAAGCTGGTTTTTTGAAAGAATCAATAAGATCGATAAACCATTGGCCACACTAATCCAAAAGAAAAGAGAGAAAGAAAGCCCAAGTTAATAAAATTGTGAATGAAAAGGGAGAGATCACAACTAACACCAAGGAAATAGAAACAATCATCAGAAATTATTACCAACAGTTATATGCCAATAAGCTAAGCAACCTAGATGAAATGGATGCATTCCTGGAAAACTACAAACTCCCAAAATTGAACCAGGAAGAAATTGACAACCTGAATAAACCGATATCTAGTAATGAGATTGAAGCAGTGATCAAAAACCTCCCAAAAAACAAGAGCCCAGGACCTGACGGATTCCCTGGGGAATTCTACCAAACTTTCAAAGAAGAAATAACACCAATTCTCCTGAAGCTGATTCAAAAAATTGAAGCAGAAGGAAAACTTCCAGACTCTTTTTATGAAGCCAGAATTACCCTGATCCCCAAACCAGGCAAAGACCCTACCAAAAAGGAGAATTTCAGACCAATATCACTGATGAATATGGATGCAAAGATTCTCAACAAGATCCCAGCAAACAGGATCCAGCAGCACATTAAAAAGATTATCCACCATGACCAGGTGGGATTCATCCCTGGGTTACAAGGATTGGTTCAACATTTGCAAATCAGTCAATGTGATAGAACAAATCAATAAGAGAAGAGAGAAGAACCACATGGTCCTCTCAATGGATGCAGAAAAAGCATTTGACAAAATCCAGCATCCGTTCCTGATTAAAACGCTTCAGAGTATAGGGATAGAGGGAACATTCCTGAACTTCATAAAATCTATCTATGAAAGACCCACAGCAAATATCATCCTCAATGGGAAAAAGCTTGCAGCCTTCCCGTTGAGATCAGGAACACGACAAAGATGCCCACTCTCACCACTCTTATTCAACATAGAATTAGAAGTCCTAACAACGGCAATCAGACAACAAAGAGAAATAAAAGGTATCCAAATTGGCAATGAAGAAGTCAAACTCTCTCTCTTTGCAGATGACATGATTCTTTATATGGAAAACCCCAAAGACTCCACCCCCAAACTACTAGAACTCATACAGCAATTCAGTAACGTGGCAGGATACAAAGTCAATGTACAGAAATCAGTGGCTTTCTTATACACTAACAATGAAAATACAGGAAGGGAAATTAAAGAATCGATTCCATTTACTATAGCACCAAGAACCATAAGATACCTGGGAATAAACCTAACCAAAGAGGTAAAGGACCTGTACTTGAGGAACTACAAAACATTCATGAAAGAAATTGAAGACACAAAAAGATGGAAGACTGTTCCATGCTCTTGGATTGGAAGAATAAACATTGTTAAAATGTCTATACTGCCTAGAGCAATCTATACTTTTAATGCCATTCCGATCAAAATTCCACCGGCATTTTTCAAAGAGCTGGAGCAAATAACCCTAAAATTTGTATGGAATCAGAAGAGACCCCGAATTGCTAAGGAAATGTTGAAAAACAAAAACAAAACTGGCGGCATCATGTTACCCGGTTTCAAGCTTTAGTATGAAGTTGTGATCACCAAGACAGCGTGGTACTGGCATCAAAACAGATACATTGACCAGTGGAACAGAGTGGAGAGCCCAGATATGGACCCTCAACTCTATGGTCAAATAATCTTCGACAAAACAGGAAAAAATATACAATGGGAAAAAGACAGTCTCTTCAATAAATGGTGCTGGGAAAACTGGACAGCTATATGTAGAAGAATGAAACTCGACCATTCTCTTACACCGTACACAAAGATAAACTCGAAATGGATAAAAGACCTCAACGTGAGACAGGAATCCATCAGAATCCTAGAGGAGAACATAGGCAGTAACCTCTTCAATATCAGCCACAGCAACTTCTTTCAAGATACGTCTCCAAAGGCCAAGGAAACAAAAGCAAAAATGAACTTTTGGGACTTCATCAAGATCAAAAGCTTCTGCACAGCAAAGGAAGCAGTCAACAAAACAAAAAGGCAACCCACAGAATGGGAAAAGATATTTGCAAATGACAGTACAGACAAAAGGTTGATATCCAGGATCTATAAAGAACTCCTCAAACTCAACACACACAAAACAGATAATCATATCAAAAAATGGGCAGAAGATATGAACAGACACTTCTCCAATGAAGACATACAAATGGCTATCAGACACATGAAAAAATGTTCATCATCACTAGCCATCAGGGAGATTCAAATTAAAACTACATTGAGATACCACCTGACACCAGTTAGAATGGCCAAAATTAGCAAGACAGGAAACAACGTGTGTTGGAGAGGATGTGGAGAAAGGGGAACCCTCTTACACTGTTGGTGGGAATGCAAGTTAGTGCAGCCACTTTGGAGAACAGTGTGGAGACTCCTGAAGAAATTAAGAATAGAGCTTCCCTCTGACCCTGCAATTACACTGCTGGGTATTTACCCCAAAGATACAGATGTAGTGAAAAGAAGAGCCATCTGTACCCCATTGTTTATTGCAACAATGGCCTCCGTCGCCAAACTGTGGAAAGAACCAAGATGCCCCTCAACGGATGAATGGATAAGGAAGATGTGGTACATATACACAATGGAGTATTATGCCGCCATCAGAAAGGATGAATACCCAACTTTTGTAGCAACATGGACAGGACTGGAAGAAATTATGCTGAGCGAAATAAGTCAAGCAGAGAGAGTCAAGTATCATATGGTCTCACTTATTTGTGGAGCATAACAAATAACATGGAGGACATGGGGAAATGGAGATGAGAGGGAGTTGAGGGAAACTGGAAGGGGAGATGAACCATGAGAGACTATGGACTCTGAAAAACAACCAGAGGGTTTTGAAGGGACAGGAGTGTGGGAGGTTGAGGAAGCAGGTGGTGGGTAATAGGGAGGGCACGTACTGCATGGAGCACTGGGTGTGGTGCAAAAACAATGAACACTGTTATGCTGAAAATAAACAAATAAAAAACCAAACCAAAACAAAACAAAAAAAAAATGAATGGGTCAACCAGGAAATAAAAGAAGAAATAAAGAAGTACATGGACAAATAAAAATGACACCATGAAACTGTCCAAAACTTCTGGGATGCAGCAAAAGTGGTCCCATGAGGGAAGTATATAGCCATATAGGCCTGACTCAAGAAATAAGAAAAGTCTCAAATAAACAACCTAACCATACACCTAAAGAAGCTTGAAAAAGAAAAACAAATGAAAGCCAGCAGAAGGAAGGAAATCATAAAGATTGGAGCAGAAACAAATGATATAGAAACAAAGAAAACAATGGAACAGATCAAGGAAACCAGAAGCTGGTTCCTTGAAAAAACTGATAAAATCGATAAACCTCTAGCCAGATGTATGAAAAAGAAATGAGAAAGAAATAAAATCACAGATGAGAGATGAGAAAAAAACAACCCAAACCAGAGAAACACAACAATTATAAGAGAACATTATGAAAAACTAGAGGCGAAAAATTGGACAACCTAGAAGAAATGGACAAATTCCTAGAAACGTGTAAGCTACCAAAACTGAAACAGGAAGAAATAGAAAACTCTAACAGACTAATAACCTACAAAGAAATTGAATCAGTAATTTAAAAAACCCCAACAAACAGAATTCCAGGACCATATGGCTTAACAGGTAAATTCTACCAAACTTTTAAAGAAGAGTTAATACCAAAACTGAATCAGGAAAAAATAGAAAACCTGAACAGACCCATAATCAGCAAGGAAAATGAAGCAGTAATCAAAAATCTCCCAGTAAGATTCCATGGCCAGATGGCTTCCCAGGGGGAATTCTACCATACATTTAAAGAAGAACTAATACCTATTCTTCTGAAGCTGTTTCAAAAAATAGAAAGGGAAGGAAAACTTCCAAACTTGTGCTATGAGGCTGGTATTACCTTGATCCCAAAACCAGACAAAGAGCCCAACAAAAAGGAGAATTATAGACTAATAACCTTGATGAACATGCATATAAAAAATTCTCACCAAGATACTGGCCAATATGGTTCCACAGTACATTAGAAGGATTATTTTTAAAAAAAATTTTATTTATTTATTTGACAGAGAGAGAGAGAGCGCGAGATCACAAGTAGGCAGAGAGGCAGGCAGAGAGAGAGGGGAAGCAGACACCCTGCTGAGCAGAGATTCCCAATGTGGGGCTGGATCCCAGGATCCTGGGATCATGACCTGAGCTAAAGGCAGAGGGTTTAAACCACTGAGCCACGCAGGCGCCCCTATTAGAAGGATTATTCACCAAGACCAAGTGGTATTTATTTCTGGGCTGCCAGGTTGGTTCAACATTCACAGATCAATCAACGTGATACATCACATTAACAAAAGAAAGGGCAATAATCATATGATTCTCGCAATTGATGCAGAAAAAACATTTGATAAAATACAGCTTCCTTTCTTGATTAAAACTCTCCGTAGTATAGGGAGGGAACATAGCTCAATATCATAAAAGCCATATATGAAAAGGCCACTGTGAATATCATTTTCAATGAGGAAAAAACAGAGCTTTCCCCCTAAGGTCAGGAACACAACAAGGATGTCCACTCTTACCACTGTTGTTCAACATAGTATGAGAAGTACCAGCCTGAGTAATCAGACAACAAAAAGAAATAAAAGACATTCAAATTGGCAAAGAAGAAGTCAAACCCTCACTCTTCACAGATTACATGTTACTTTATGTGGAAGACCCAAGAGACTCCACTCCAAACTTGCTAGAACTCATACAGGAATTCAGCAAAGTGGCAGGATATAAAATCATTGCACTGAAATCACTTGCATTTCTATACACTAACAATGAGACAGAAGAAAGAGAAAGTAAAGAACAGATTGCATTTACAAGTGGACCAAAAACCATAAGATACCTAGGAATAAACCTAACCAAAGAGATAAAGGATCTGTACTCTAAAAACTACAGAACATTTATAAAAGAAATTGAAGAAAATACAAAGAAATGGAAAAAAATTCCATGCTCATGGATTGTAAGAAAAAATGTTGTTAAAATGTCTATGCTACCTAGAGCAACCTACACATTTAATGCAATTCCTATCAAAACACCATCAACATTTTTCACAGAGCTGGAACAAATAATCCTAAAATTTCTTGGAACCAGAAAAAAACCTGAATAGCCAAAGGAATAGTGAAAAAGAAAACCAAAGCCAGTGGTATCACAATGCCAGACTTTAAGCTCTATTCAAAGCTGTAGTCATCAAGACAGTATGGTACTGGCACAAAAACAGACAGATCAATGGAACAGAATAGAGAGCCCAGACATGAAGCCTCAACTCCATGGTCAATTAATCTTCAACAAAGCAGGAAAGACTATCCAATGGAAAAGGACAGTCTCTTCAATAAATGGTGCTGGGAAAACTGAACAACCACATGAAGAAGAGTGAAACTGACCATTTTTTTAATTTTTAAATTTTCCAATATCATACCTTTTAATTATTTATTTGTTATTATGTTAGTGACCATACAGTACCTCATTAGTTTTTGATGTAGTGTTCCATGATTGTTTGCATATAGCACCCAGTACTCCATGCAATATGGGCCCTCCTCAATACCCCTCCCTGGGCTTCCCATCTCCCCACCCTCGCCCCTCTAAAACCCTCAGTTTGATTCTCAGAGTCCATAGTCTCATGTGGTTTGTCTCCCCCTCCAATCCCCCCACCTTCATTTTCCCCTTCCTTCTCCTAATGTACTCCATGCTATTCCTTATGTTCCACAAATAAGTGAAACCATATGATGATTGACTTTCTCTGCTTGACTTATTTCACTTAGCATAATCTTCTCCAGTCCCATCCATGTTCATGCAAAAGTTGGGTATTCATCCTTTCTGATGGCTGAATAATATTCCATTGTATATATGGACCGCATCTTCTTTATCCATTTTTCTGTTGAAGGGCATCTTGGCTCTTTCCACAGTTCGGCTATTGTGGACATTGCTGTTATGAATTTTGGGGTGCAAATGGCCCTTCTTTTCACTACATCTGTATCTTTGGAGTAAATACTCTGTAATGCAATTGCTGGGTCATAGGGTAGCTAGCTCTATTTTTAACTTTGAGGAAACTCCACACTGTTTTCTAAAGTGACTGTACCAACTTGCATTCCTACCAACAGTGTAAGAGGGTTCTCCTTTCTCCATATCCTCTCCAACATTTGTTATTTCTTGCCTTGTCAATTTTTGCAATTCTAACCAGTGTAGGGTGGTATCTCAATGTGATTTTAGTATATGTGCTGCCAAAGTGAGCACTCTCAATGAGGTTTTGATTTGAATTTCCCTGATGGTTGCTGCTGATGAACATTTTTTCATGTGTCTGTTAGCCATTTGTATGTCTTCTTTGGAGAAGTGTCTATTCATGTCTTCTGCCCATTTTTTTATTTGATTATTTATCTTTTGGGGGTTGAATTTGAGAAGTTCTTTATAGATCTTGAATATCAGCCCTTTGTCTATAGTGTCATTTGCAAATATGTTCTCCCATTCTGCAGGTTGCTTCTTTGTTTTGTTGATTCTTTCCTTTGTTGTGCAGAAGCTTTTTATCTTGATGAAGTCCCAAAAGTTCTTTTTTTTTATTTGTTTATTTACAGCATAACAGTGTTCATTGTTTTGGCATCACACCCAGTGCTCCATGCAGTACGTGCCCTCCCTATTACCCACAACCTGGTTCCCCGACCTCCCACCCCCCCCGCCCCTTCAAAACCCTCAGGTTGTTTTTCAGCGTCCATAGTCTCTCATGGTTCATCTCCCCTTCCGGTTTCCCTCAACTCCCTCTCCTCTCCATCTCCTCATGTCCTCCATGTTATTTGTTATGCTCCACAAATAAGTGAGACCATATGATACTTGACTCTCTCTGCTTGACTTATTTCGCTCAGCATAATTTCTTCCAGTCCGGTCCATGTTGCTACAAAAGTTGGGTATTCATCCTTTCTGATGGAGGCATAATACTCCATTGTGTATATGGACCACATCTTCCTTATCCATTCATCCATTGAAGGGCATCTTGGTTCTTTCCACAGTTTGGCGACTGTAGCCATTGCTGCAATAAACATTGGGGTACAGATGGCCCTTCTTTTCATTACATCTGTATCTTTGGTGTAAATACCCAGCAGTGCAATTGCAGGGTCATAGGGAAGCTCTATTTTTAATTTCTTCAGGAATCTCCACACTGTTCTCCAAAGTGGCTGCACTAACTTGCATTCCCACCAACAGTGTAAGAGGGTTCCCCTTTCTCCACATCCTCTCCAACACACGTTGTTTCCTGTCTTGCTAATTTTGGCCATTTTAACTGGTGTCAGGTGGTATCTCAATGTGTTTTTTTTTTTTAAGATTTTATTTTATTTATTTGACAGTGAGAGAGAGAGATCACAAGTAGGCAGAGAGGCAGGCAGAGAGAGAGGAGGAAGCAGGCTCCCTGCCTGATGCGGGGCTCGATCCCAGGACCCTGGGACCATGACCTGAGCCGAAGGCAGCGGCTTAATCCACTGAGCCACCCAGGCGCCCCTCTCAATGTGGTTTTAATTTGAATCTCCCTGATGGCTAGTGATGATGAACATTTTTTCATGTGTCTGATAGCCATTTGTATGTCTTCGTTGGAGAAGTGTCTGTTCATATCTTCTGCCCATTTTTTGATATGATTATCTGTTTTGTGTGTGTTGAGTTTGAGGAGTTCTTTATAGATCCTGGATATCAACCTTTTGTCTGTACTGTCATTTGCAAATATCTTCTCCCATTCCGTGGGTTGCCTTTTTGTTTTGTTGACTGTTTCCTTTGCTGTGCAGAAGCTCCAAAAGTTCATTTTTGCTTTTGTTTCCCTTGCCTTTGGAGACATGTCTTGAAAGAAGTTGCTGTGGCCAGTGTTGAAGAGGTTACTGCTTATGTTTTCCACTAGGATTTTGATCAATTCCTATCTCACCTTGAGATTTTTCATCCATGTTTAGCTTATCTTTGTGTATGGTATAAGAGAATAGTCGAGTTTTATTCTTCTATACAGAGCTGTCAAAATTTCCCAGCACCATTTATTGAAGAGATTGTCCTTTTTCCATTGGATATTTTTTCCTGCTTTGTTGAAGATTATTTGACCGTAGAGTTGAGGGTCCATATCTGGGCTCTCTATTCTTTTCCATTGGTCTATGTGAAACTAGACCAAAATGGCTAGTATCAAAAAGAGAAGAAATAGGGGCACCTGGGTGATTAAGTTGATTAAGCATCTGCCTTTGGCTCAGGTCATGATCCTAGGGTCCTGACAGTGAGTCCCACATTGGGCTTCTTGCTCAGAAGGGAACCTGCTTCTCCCTCTGCCTGCTGCTTCCCCTGTTGTGCACTCTCTATTTCTTTTTTTTAATTAATTAATTAATTTTTTTTCAGCATAACAGTATTCATTGTTTTTGCACAACACCCAGTGCTCCATGCAATACGTGCCCTTCCTATTACCCACCACCTGGTTTCCCCAACCTCCCACCCCGCCCCTTCAAAACACTCATGTTGTTTTTCAGAGTCCATATCTCTTATGGTTCACCTCCCCTTCCAATTTCCCTCAACTTCCTTCTCCTTTCCATCTCCCAATGTCCTCCATGTCATTTGTGATGCTCCACAAATAAGTGAAACCATATGATACTTGACTCTCTCTGCTTGACTTATTTCACTCAGCATAATCACTTCCAGTCCCGTCCCTGTTGCAACAAAAGTTGGGTATTCATCCTTTCTTTTCTTCTTTCTTTCTTTCTTTTTTTTTTATAAACATATAATGTATTTTTATCCGCAGGGGTACAGGTCTGTGAATCACCAGGTTTACACACTTCAAAGCACTCACCATAGCACATACCCTCCCCAATGTCCCTAACCCCCTCCTCCTCTCCCAACCCCACCTCCCCCCAGCAACCCCCAGTTTGTTTTGTGAGATTAAGAGTCCTTTATGGTTTGTCTCCCTCCCATCCCCATCTTGTTTCATTTATTCTTCTCCTATCCCCCTAACCCCCCATGTTGCATCTCCACATCCTCATATCAGGGAGATCATATGATAGTTGTCTTTCTCCGATTGATTTATTTCACTAAGCATGATACCCTCTAGTTCCATCCACATCGTCGCAAATGGCAAGATTTCATTTCTTTTGATGGCTGCATAGTATTCCATTGTGTATATATACCACCTCTTCTTTATCCATTCATCTGTTGAAGGACATCTAGGTTCTTTCCATAGTTTGGCTATTGTAGACATTGGTGCTATAAACATTCGGGTACACGTGCCCCTTCGGATCACTACGTTTGTATCTTTAGGGTAAATACCCGGTAGTGCAATTGCTGGGTCATAGGGTAGTTCTATTTTCAACATTTTGAGGAACCTCCATGCTGTTTTCCAGAGTGGTTGCACCAGCTTGCATTCCCACCAACAGTGTAGGAGTGTTCCCCTTTCTCCGCATACTCGCCAGCATCTGTCATTTCCTGACTTGTTAATTGTAGCCATTCTGACTGGTGTGAGGTGATATCTCATTGTGGTTTTGATTTGTATTTCCCTGATGCCGAGTGACGTGGAGCACTTTTTCATGTGTCTGTTGGCCATCTGGATGTCTTCTTTGCAGAAATGTCTGTTCATGTCCTCTGCCCATTTCTTGATTGGATTGTTTGTTCCTTGGGTGTTGAGTTTGCTAAGTTCCTTATAGATTTTGGACACTAGTCCTTTATCTGATATGTCGTTTGCAAATATCTTCTCCCATTCTGTCAGTTGTCTTTTGGTTTTGTTAACTGTTTCCTTTGCTGTGCAATAGCTTTTGATCTTGATGAAATCCCAATAGTTCATTTTTGCCCTTGCTTCCCTTGCCTTTAGCGATGTTCCTAGGAAGAAGTTGCTGCGGCTGAGGTCGAAGAGGTTGCTGCCTGCATTCTCCTCAAGGATTTTGATGGATTTCTTTGTTACATTGAGGTCCTTCATCCATTTTGAGTCTATTTTCATGTGTGGTGTAAGGAAGTGTTTCAATTTCATTTTTCTACATGGGGCTGTCCAATTTTCCCAGCACCATTTATCGAAGAGGCTGTCTTTTTTCCATTGGACATTCTTTCCTGCTTTATCGAAGATTAGTTGACCATAGAGTTGAGGGTCTATTTCTGGGCTCTCTATTCTGTTCCATTGATCTATGTGTCTGTTTTTGTGCCAGTACCATGCTGTCTTGATGATGACAGCTTTGTAATGCACTCTCTATTTCTGACAAATAAATAAAATCTTTTAAAAAAGAAGAAAAATGAAGAAATAACAAGCATTGGCAAGGATGTGGAAAAATGGAACTCTCATGCACTATAACTGGGAATGTGAATTGGTGCAGTGATTACGGAAAACAGAATGGCGATTCCTCAAAAAATTAAAAATAGAAATACTCTACTACCCATTAATTTCATTTCTGGATATTTACCCAAAGAAAACAAAAACACTAATTCTGAAAGATATATGCACCTCTATATTTATTGCAGTGTTGTTTGCAAGAGCCAAGATATGGAAGCAAGAGCCAAGATATTGAAGCAACCTGTGTCCATTGGTAAATGAATGGATAAAGAAGATATGGTATACATACACAATAGACTAATAGTCAGCCATTAAGAAAAATGAAATCTTGGGGCGCCTGGGTGGCTCAGTGAGTTAAGCCGCTGCCTTCGGCTCAGGTCATGATCTCAGGGTCCTGGGATCGAGTCCCGCATTGGGCTCTCTGCTCAGCGGGGAGCCTGCTTCCCTCTCTCTCTCTCTCTCTCTCTGCCTGCCTCTCTATCTACATGTGATCTCTCTCTGTCAAATAAATAAATAAAAAAAATGAAATCTTACCATTAGTGACAACATGGATGGATCTAGAGGGTATTATGCTAGGTGAAATAAGTAGAGAAAGAAAGACAGGTACCATATGATTTCATGTATATATGGAATTTAAAACAAAACAAATTAGCAAACAAAAGAGAAAGAGACTCATAAATATAGAGAGTAGACTGGTGGTTCCTGGAGTTAAAGGGGGATGGGTAAAATGAGTGAAGAGGATTAAGCAGTGCAATCTTCCAGTTATAAAATTGATAAGTCACAGGGATAAAACTACAGGATAGGGAATAGAGTCAGTAATATTGTAATAACTATGTATGGTGACAGATGGTAACTATATCATTGTGAGCATTTTATAATTTACATAATTATTGAATCACTATGTTGTACACCTGAAACTAATATGCTATTATATGTCAACTATACTGAAAAAGAGAAGGCTATTATGGTGCTCAATGAGGTCTTCTGCCTTGCAGCAAGAGTCTAGATTGATGTTCCAAAGAATATTATATTGGATAGACCACTGTTGAGTCTCTTGAGAGGTAAAATGAGTACCATGGTCAGGGTCAATAATGTTTGGTGATCCAAAGGGAGCAAGAACAAATTTAGTAAGAAAGATATTACCTGTTTTTAAGAGAAATTCTGGGTTGGGGTCACCAAGAGGAGTCCCATGTAAGTATTGATGATTTTTTATTACTTTCAATTAGTCCAAATATAGTAGTACATCAGTAGTTTTTGATGTAGTGTTCAACAATTCATCAGTTGTGTATATGATTTTAAAGGCATATCTGGAAACCCCAGCAGAAGGGAGCAGTGGGCTGATGAAATCAATACACCAAAACAGAAGTATGGAAGTATCCCCTCTGGATAGTCTACATTGTTTGGTATGTGAGCGAACCAACAAACTCAACTGCCACTGAAGGTTGAGGGAGTCCCTTCACTTGAGCCCAAGTGATTAAGGCTGAATTCTCCAATGACCTGAGGTTGTGTAGATCCATTTTGTGAGCTAGTAGGAAAAGTTAATACCCTGAGGAGTCTGTACCAGGCAGAGTGTGGAGGTCTTAGTGAGAGATTCTAAAATATTGTTGAAAATGTCTTCTCGTATGCAGTGGTTAGTATGAGCAGAAATGTGAGTAACAATAATAGAAACTGGGGACTCTGTTAATCACTTCCATATCTGAGTGCCCCAGAAGGGCTTGCCTTTTATGAGGAAATTGTCCCTTAGCCACTGACCAGACCAAACCACAAGGCCACTAGCAACAACCCAGTAGTCTATGAAAATGTGGAGTTGTGAAAAGCCCTGTTTTGCTTCCTTAAGGGTGAAATGAACAGCTACAAGTTGCACCAGCTGGGCTGAACCTAGAATGCCCTCCTCAACTAGTGAGGTGCTTAAGGCTAGGTAGAATGCTATGGCCCTCCAACAAGCTGCATTGTGTACAGTGCTGTACAAAGTTGTATGTTCTACCATCAGTAAACAATACTTACCCCGTCTGTCTCTGAGAGTTGGTCCCAAGGCGTTCCCCAAGCAGCCAGAAGAAGAGGGAGCAGGGTGCTACTATCACTTCCTCAATGCTTTCAGGCAAGGGACTGACCATGGGGGAAGCCACATCCCCTTGTTATTTGGCAAGGCCTCTCACATCAGGTTTAGCCCTCTCCTAAAGGTACCATTTCCATTTTATCAAGGAGGCATCAGTGGTCATGCAGAGTTTCTACTGGGAGGCATTTCTCAGGACATAAAGGAGCTCAGTTCTGAGGTATTACCCGGGGCGGGGAGCAGTTTAGGCCTCAGTTTCTAAAAGAGCCCAACAGGATGACAAAAGCTGGCATTCAAGGGGAGTATAGCAGGTTGCCACTGGAAGTAGGCAGTTAGTTCAAAACCCCATAGGAAGCCAGGTAGATTCCTGTTCAGTCCAGAAACTCCAGGAGGCAGAGTCAGGTGCGGTCTCATTTGGAATGGGGAGCTAGGTAGGACCAAAAGTAAGACTTACTGAACTGCCTGCTGGGCAGGTTCCAAAGCACAATTCTGGGCTTAATCCCAATGGAAGGTGGCAGAACTTTATGTGCTTGCATATATAGGGTAAAGAATTAGTGAGATATGAGGGATGTGTTGCCTCCAGGACGTGAAAATTCCTAGTATGTGTTGTGACTGTTTTGAGGGTAGTGAGTGGTTTAATGGTGAATAATTGATGTTTGACTGTTGGAGAAATTTCTCAGCCCTCAGAAGACTAGATGATGCCCAGAAACTTGACAGATGAGGCTGGACCTTGGGCCTTGTGAGGGGCAATTGGTGTAGCTAGTCTGTAAGGGTGTGTAAATTTTCCTGTACTTCCTCAGAAGAACTCCTCAGCATAATACAATGTCAAAAAACAGTACCTTTCCAATTGTGAGGGATGTAAATCCTGGCATCAGAGGTTATGAACAATTGCAGAGCTATTTAAATTTCCTATGAGGAGCCCCATAAATATATATCAAGCCCCTTCAAAAATGAAAGAAAATTGGTTTTGGAGTTCCTATGCAATGGGAACAGAAAATAACATATTAGCAAGATCGATGACCCATGGATGCTTCTTGGGCCATTGTATGTTCCCAATCAATTCTATAATAATATGAATTGGAACCTTACTTGGAGGAGGTTTCAATAGCCAATTATGAGATTCTGTTCATTAGTGCCTGGCTTAAATGCCATCCAAATGGGACTGTCAAAAGGGCAGGTTATGGGATTAATGACTCCAGTCTCAAGGAAATTTTTAATGACAGGGTATAGACATTCAATTTCATCTTTAAATCAGGTTTGGGAAGTGTTTGCCATCTTGACCTGAGGAGGGAGAGTTGCTAGCATCCATCTGGCAAGTCCTACCAGGAAAGCCAAGAATTTGGGCTTGTTCCATATAGCATGGCATTATGTCAGATGCCTCCATGCCTATAATAGGGAAAAAAAAGAACCAGGGTAGGGGGGCATCACAAGAGGAAGCTGGTTAATTAAGGTGAATGGTCTTAATAGTTATACCTGAATGGGTTTGTACACTAGCAGTTCTCTTTAGGTGCATTTGTGGAATTTGTGGAATTTGGTGGGATTGCCTGGAATGACAGTGACTCAGCCCCAGGGTCTAACAGGGCCAAGAGAAGCTGCATTTTCTTAGAGAGGTGGTGAGGGTCAGAGGGGGAGGGAGAGAGAATCCCAAGCAGGTTCCATGTCTGACTTGGGGCCCAATTACACAAATCTGAGATCATGACCTGAGCCAAAATCAAGAGTTGGACACTCAACTGACTGAGCCACCCAGCTGCCTCAGGACTGTTTTTTGTCTCAATGGATTACTAGAGTGGTATAGAGATGATTGTCCCCAAAAGGTGGGACAAGCCCTAAGGAACCATCAATTTCCTAGGGTAGGGGATAAGAAGTCTTCCAGTCTTGGAGGTCAGGGAAGGGGGAAATAGGAGTAGTGGTACTAGGTTGAGGCCACAGTGGTTAGAGGGTGGCTGTGTATCAAGAGGATGGATGGCAGAACAGGACTGTAGCTGCAAGAATACTAGTTTTAGGGCGCAGGGTTTAGAGACTGGCTGTCCAGAGATAAAATGGCCAGGAACCTCAAGTTTTTATAACTCCCAGTAGAGGTTTGCCTGTGTTTTCCCATAAGGGGCAAAATTAGGTAAGTATTTATTGGGGTTGGGTGGGGAGTCCTTTTTGTTGAGGGAAATTTGTCCAAGGGAAATTTCTGGGGCAGCATATATAGAAGGGCATGACTCTGGTGTATCTGGGTATCTGGGCAGGATCTCCCCATGTCTAGCAACCATATCAATGTCCTCCAGTACCTTTAATTTTATTTTTATAATTTTTAGTTTCAAGTTTTTATTTAAATTCCAGTTAGTTAACATATAGTGTAATATTAGTTTCAGGAGTAGAATATAGTGATTCATTACTTATATACAATACCCAGTGCTCAGCACAAGTGCTCTTCTTAATACCCATCACCCATTTAATCCATCCCCCCACCCACTTCCCTTACAGCAACCCTGTTTGTTCTCTATAGCTAAGAGTCTGTTTTATGGTTTGACTCTCACTACCCTCCCCCCCACCCATGTTCATCTGTTTTGTTTCTTAAATTCCATGTATAATGGGTGCCTTGGTGTTAAGCATCTGACTTTTGATTTCAGCTTAGGTCATGATCTCAGAGTTGCGGGATTGAGCCCCACCTCAGGATCCATATTCAGCAGGGAATCTGCTTGAGATTCTCTCTCTCCATCTCTCTCTGTCACCTCTCCCTGAGCTTTCTCCCTCTCTCTCTCAATTAAATAAATCTTAAAAAATTCCACATATGAGTGAAATCATATGGCATGTCTTGCTCTGACTGACTTATTTTGCTTAGCATAATATACTCTGGCTCCACCCATGTTGTTGTAAATGGCAAGATTTCACCCTTTTTTGGCACACACACACACACACACACACATATATATATATATATATATATATATATATATATATATGAACTGTTGTGTATATATATACACACCACATGTTCATCAGTCAGTTCATCAGTCAGAAGATGCAGGAGCAGAAGAACGAAGGCTGCCAAGTGTATGGCTTCTTAGAAGTCAACATTTGGGCTCTTCTCATTATTTGGCTATCATTGATATTGCAGCTATGAACATTGGGATATATTATCCCTTTGAATCAGTATTTTTGTATCCTTTCTGTAAAACCTAGTAGTTCAATTGTTGGATCAGGGGTAGTTCTATTTTTAACTTTTTGAGGAACCTCCATACTGTTTTCCAGAATGGCTGCACCAGTTTGTATTCTCACTAATGGTGTAAGAGGGTTCCCCTTTCTCCAACCTTGACAACATCTGTTGTTTCTGGTGTTAATTTCAGTCATTCTAGTGCATGGTGGTATCTCATCATGATTTTAATTTGTATTTTCCTGATGATGAGTGATGTTGAGCATCTTTTCATGTCTGTTAGCCCTCTGTTTGTCTTCTTTGGAAAAATGTCTATTCATGTCTTCTGTCCATTTTTTAAAAAAATATTTTGTTTATTTGACAGAGAGAAATCACAACTAGGCAGAGAGGCAGGCAGAGAGAGAGGAGGAAGCAGGCTCCCTCCGGAGCATAGAGCCCGATGTGGGGCTTGATCCCAGGACCCTGGGATCATGACCTGAGCTGAAGGCAGAGGCTTTAACCCACTGAGCCACTCAGGTGCCCCTTCTGTCCATTTTTTTTTTTTATTTAACTGATATTTATTTATTTATTTTTTTTTCCATTTTATTTATTTTTTCAGCGTAACAGTATTCATTCTTTTTGCACAACACCCAGTGCTCCATGCAAAACGTGCCCTCCCCATTACCCACCACCTGTTCCCGCAACCTCCCACCCCTGACCCTTCAAAACCCTCAGGTTGCCCCAACCTCCCACCCCTGACCCTTCAAAACCCTCAGGTTGTTTTTCAGAGTCCATAGTCTCTTATGGTTCGCCTCCCCTCCCCAATGTCCATAGCCCGCTCCCCTTCTCCCAATCCCACCTCCCCCCAGCAACCCCCAGTTTGTTTTGTGAGATTAAGAGTCATTTATGGTTTGTCTCCCTCCCAATCCCATCTTGTTTCATTTATTCTTCTCCTATCCCCCTACCCCCCCATGTTGCTTCTCCATGTCCTCATATCAGGGAGATCATATGAAAGGGGTCCTCTAAGCAAAGAGAGAGCCTAAAAGTAGTTCTGTCCATTTTTTAACTGGATTTGTTTTTTGGATGTTGAGCTTGATAAGTTCTTTATAAATTTTGGATATTAATCCTTCATTAGATATGCCATTTGGAAATATCTTCTCCCAATCTGAAGGTTGCCTTTTAGTTTTGTTGATTATTTCCTTTGCTGTGCAGAAGCTTCTTATCTTGAGAAGTCCCTATAGTTTATTTTTCCAGTGACTTTTAGATGGTTTTGGATGACCCAATAAAATGTCATAGTGCCACCCTGTAATTACAGGGAGCACCTTGCAAAAAGAATTCTCTGGACTCAGAGTCAAATGGGGCTTTTTCAGAGTTAGAAATTAAGAGGGGGTGAGTTTGGTCACTTTGGTCATGGAAATGACAATTTGTTGGACCATGCCAATTTTGTGCAGCAAGAGACTGACCTCATCTAATGTGTTCCATTCCTTGTGAATTTTAGCAGTGATTATCATGATGGAAAAACAGGCATGGTGTCAAGCAATATTATCCATGTGGGGAGAGGAAGGGTCATGGTATGAATATCCATGGCTTTAGAGCCTTTGCATTCCCTCCTCCCTCTTCATCCTCAGTAGAGGACTTGATAACCCTGTCAGCTTTTCCCTTGGTAGCAGGGAAGCTTCATGAGGCATGTTTCTTGGTTCCACTCCATTCAGAGGAAAGGCAAGGGGATTCAGGATCTGTGGTCCCAGAGGAAGAGGACATAGAGCCTAGCTGTATCTTTGAGAAAGTTGTAGATTTTAGGGTCTTTTGAGATACTAGTCAGTTCAACAATTTTGGTAGCTGCGAGTAACAATTCAGCGGCTGTTCCAAAAACCCGTAATTAGTTAATCAGTTCCCTTCTTTCCTTCCTACTGCATGAAATCTTTTCAAAAAGGTTTTTTAATTTAAGTTAAGGTATAGTTTCTGATCTCAGTTTCTACTTTCTGATTCTCTCTTATTACCTTAAACTTATGTGTTACCAGAAAAATCTGTGGATGATGCCCCTGTGAGCCTTCTTCATAGGCAGCCACTTCCCTTTCCAGGGTGTTCCAATCCACCTCCTTAGGACTGGAATCAACCTTTGCTACAGCAATATGGAGAGTCTTTGGAAAAAGTCCCTAGGGGCACCTGGGTGGCTCAGTTGGTTAAGCGTCAGCCTTCGGCTCAGGTCATGATCTCAGGGTCCTGGGATTGAGCCCCACATTGGCCTCCCTGCTCAGCTGTGGGAAACCTGCTTCTCCCTCTCTCACTCCTGTGCTTGTGTTCCCTCTATCGCTGTCTCTCTCTCTCTGTCAAATAAATAAATAAAATCTTAAAAAAAAAAGAAAAGAAAAAGCCCCTACACCTCTGGAGCATAATACTGGAGCCTTGACATGTTGGTGTGCCAAGGCACTAGGCAATGTTCAGGAATCTTTATAGGGGTTTTGCATTTATCAAGGAGCTAGTATACCTCCTTGGGGTCCTTAGGAGATGCTGACACCAGATGTTCAGGACTTTTATATTTGTCCATTAATTTTTTAGCAACATCACACCAGGCATTGGACCCATAATATCACATCAGGTCCAGAGATGAAGAGCAACAGCATGAATTTGAAGCACCAATGCAGAGACATCGGGTCTCTGCTGCATTTCCCTTTTCATGGTGCCACTGGTTTCCTGTTGTAAGGCTATTTCACTCCTCTGGGTTGGCACATAGTCCTTGCTGAACCCACCAATTCAGCAGTCACAGGCAGAGATCTCCCTCCCCTTTACCTAGGGTAGTATCTATTCCTCGTGCCTTTAGCAGTGAGATTTTCCTTGTGCAGTGACAATAGCTTTGTGATCCACTCCCCCACCTCTTAGCTCTTCTTGGCCTTGAGGCATGGAAGAACTTCACACATATTAATAGTCAATTAAGTGGTCTAATTGTCTCATTGGTCCACATGGCTTTGATTACACTGCTCTGGGGAGATTGTTGAGTTATTATGGCAATGGTGACATTTTAGGATGGATACTGCAGGCAACACACAGCTGAGGCAATATGCAAAAGCACGTAGCAGTGTGAGAGACCACCAGTAAGCAGTGCTACCTTCCTAGATGGTGTTACCCACCTGGGTTAACTAGTTTTTAAGTCAGTTGCAGCTAAAGGGCATTTCCTTCAGTTAATTACAAGAGCAATCATTGCAATCCTGCTGCTAGGCAGTTTTACAGAAAACAGTCTCAGCCTATCAACAGTGATGCTGTCAATTTAGGAATCCCTGGGGGCACTCACTTGGGCCCATACAACTTGTGGTGAGCTCTACAAGCATTTCCCCCAACCAGAGTCAGTATTGTGTCTGGACCAGCCCTTGTGGTTCTTATGATTGCAGGATGCACTTCAGAACAACCATCAGGGAACTTTGAAAAAATATTCTTTACTCATTAAGACCTGGAGAGTACGTGGCACACCAGAGGCCGCAGAGCAATGCTGCAGGTAAGAAAAAGAGAACATGGACCTGGGGCTCCCCAGTTATTGGGGCTGAAGGTGGGGTGCTTAGCATTTCATGGGTTCACTCTGTATTGGTGAACTTAAAACATAAGATTGGGAATTAAAACATGGGAAGGGAAATGTAGGGTCACTCAAGTGGTCAGTTACCTAAGTCAATCAGGGCTTTCTAAAATGGGAACTTCATGCATAGAGCAGCCTGGCTCTTTATCTAGTTGTATAGTTGCCAATATGTTTCCTTGAGACAGATGTCTTTAAAATGGATGCCTTGGCTATCAAAAGCTTAATGTCAAGCACTAACATTACAATTTTGCACACTGAAGTGTACACTTAAAAGTGATTAAGATGGTAACATTTATGTTATGTGTTTTTAAAATAAATAAATCACATAATTCCTTCAGCTTCATTTTTCTTTTTAAAAATTGTCTTGGCTATGTTATTTGCTTTGCATTTCTGTATAAATTTTAGATTCAGCTTGTATAGCTACAAAAAATCCTGCTGGAATATTTTTTTAATTTAAGTTTTGTTAGTTAAGATGCAGTGCAATATTGGTTTCTGGAGTAAAATTCAGTGATTCATCATTTATATACAACACCCAGTGCTCATCATAACAAGTGCCCTCTTTATTGTAACTGCATTAAAACTTACAGATCAAATTTGGAAGACTGACATGGCTGTAATGCTGGGTCTTCGAATTCATGAATATGACATGTCTCTCCATATATGTAGCTTTTCTTTATTTCTTTCATGAGTATTTTATACTGCATATAGTTTGTTAGAATTACACCTAAATACTTTATATGTATTTGAGGCTTTTATAAATGGTATTGTTTTTAATTTCAGTTTCCAAATTGTTCATTAGTAATTTATGAAAATATGATTGATTTTTATGTGTTGAATTTGTATCTTGTCACCTTGCTAAATGAAATTATTTCCTCGAGGGTTTGTTTTTTTTATAGATTCCTTAGGACTAACTATATAGACAACCATGTCAATGAATAAAGTTGGTGTTATTACTTCCTTTATAATCTGTATGCCTGTTTTTTATTGATTTAAAATATCTTAATATAACATCTTGTCTTTTTGTTATAATTTGAGACATTGTAGTAACAATCAATGTGCTATTTTTTGTTTCATGAACATTTACCTTTAAATACTGAGGCATTTGTTAACAGACCCAATAAAATTATTCATTTTTGATAGATGACTATATTAGATATTTATTGAAAAATGTGTTCACTCTTTCAATGTGTGTTCATAATTTAGTTTCCTTATCAGTTTCAACATATTGTGAGTAGTAGTTAGAAACATTTTTTCCCTTTTATAGAAGCTGACATAGACTGCTCATTAATACTACCTGCCTTTCTGGTTACTTTTATATTTAGGTAAAATAGAACTATATTCTGGGATATTAAAAATTAATTAATATATTAATAAACAGTTTCACAATCCTAGAAACAATATAGAATTAAATAAAGTCAATGTTTTCTTTAATGAACAACTAGAAATAAGATATTTTCTGCCTCCCAGATAACTGGATGTCTGTGATCATATCTATAGAAAGAGACCACTAAAAATGTTTTTAATTACTAAATCCATGGATATAATATATAACTTTACATGGATACAGTTTATAACTTTAAATATTTTTCACTGTAAGTAATTTTAAAATGTCATTTCTAAAAAGGCCTTTTAACATAGCCTTTGAGTTCAAGGCTTGCAATATTTGCTAACAAATGATTACTTGGGCTTCAAAGTATCTGAAAATTTTTAACTGAATTTTCCATACATTTTATACCTGTAGCTTATTAAGCATTGTTTACTAGTTGATATAGACATTCCACATCGGTCAATTCATGCATATTTTTCTTTGGATTTTGAAATCTTGCTGTCTTAGAAGAAAAACTGAGGATGGATTTTAGTTTTTATGATCTTTGTTTCTTTAAATAAGAATTTAGTGGTCCCAAAGGCTTCAGTATTTAACATTATTGTTAACTTAATATTTTAAAAATAAACATGATTATATATTGACAATATTTCAGGTGTATTGGATTAAATAAAATATATTATCTGAAATGTCTGTTCATGTCCTCTGCCCATTTCTTGATTGGATTATTTGTTCTTTGGGTGTTGAGTTTGCTAAGCTCTTTATAGATTTTGGATACTAGCCCTTTATCCTGTATGTCGTTTGCAAATATCTTCTCCCATTCTGTCAGTTGTCTTTTGGTTTTGTTAACTGTTTCCTTTGCTGTGCAAAAGATTTTGATCTTGATGAAATCCCAATAGTTCATTTTTGCCCTGGCTTCCCTTGCCTTTGTGATGTTCCTAGGAAGATGTCGCTGTGGCTGAGGTTGGAGAGGTTGCTGCCTGTGTTTTCCTCAAGGATTTTGATGGATTCCTTTCTCACATTGAGGTCCTTCATCCATTTTGAGTCTATTTTTGTGTGTGGTGTGAGGAAGTGGTCCAATTTCATTTTTCTGCATGTGGCTGTCCAATTTTCCTAGCACCATTTATTGAAGAGGCTGTCTTTTTTCCATTGGACATTCTTTCCTGCTTTGTCGAAGATTAGTTGACCATAGAGTTGAGGGTCAATTTCTGGGCTCTCTATTCTGTTCCATTGATCTATGTGTCTGTTTTTGTGTCAGTACCATGCTGTCTTTTTTTTTTTTTTAATAGAGAGGCAGGCAGAGAGAGAGAGAGAAGGAAGCAGGCTCCCTGCTGAGCAGAGAGCCTGATGCGGGACTCGATCCCAGGACCCTGAGATCATGACCTGAGCCGAAGGCAGCAGCTTAACCCACTGAGCCACCCAGGCGCCCCAGTACCATGCTGTCTTGATGATGACAGCTTTGTAATAGAGCTTGAAGTCCGTAATTGTGATGCCACCAACTTTGGCTTTCTTTTTCAATATTCCTTTGGCTATTCAAGGTCTTTTCTGGTTCCATATAAATTTTAGGATTAATTGTTCCATTTCTTTGAAAAAAAATGGATGGTATTTTGATAAGGATTGCATTAAACATGTAGATTTCTTTAGGTAGCATAGACATTTTCACAATATTTGTTCTTCCAATTCATGAGCATGGGGCATTTTTCCATTTGTGTCTTCCTCAATTTCTTTCATGAGTACTTTATGGTTTTCTGAGTACAGATTCTTTGCCTCCTTGGTTAGATTTTTTTCCTAGGTATCTTATGGTTTTGGGTACAATTGTAAATGTGATTGACTCCTTAATTTCTCTTTCTTCTGTCTTGCTGTTAGTGTATAGAAATGCAACTGATTTCTGTACATTGATTTTTTTTCACTTTTAAAAATTTCTTTTCAGTGTAACAGTATTCATTGTTTTTGCACCACACCCAGTGCTCCATGCAATACATGCCCTCCCTATTACCCACCACCTTGTTCCCAACCTCCCATCCCCTGCCCCTTCAAACCCTCAGGTTGTTTTTAAGAGTCCATAGTCTCTCATGGTTCATCTCCCCTTCCAATTTCCCTCAACTCCCTTCTCCTCTCCATCTCCCCATGTCCTCCATGTTATTTGTTATGCTCCACAAATGAGTGAAACCATATGATACTTGACTCTCTCTACTTATTTCACTCAGCATAATCTCTTCCAGTCCCGTCCATGTTGCCACAAAAGTTGGGTATTCATCCTTTCTGATGGAGGCATAATACTCCATCGTGTATATGGACCACATCTTCCTTATCGATTCTTCTGTTGAAGGGCATCTTGGTTCTTTCCACAGTTTGGCGACCGAGGCCATTGCTGCTATAAACATTGGGGTACAGATGGCTCTTCTTTTCACTACATCTGTATCTTTGGGGTAAATACCCAGCAGTGCAATTGCAGGGTCATAGGGAAGCTCTATTTTTAATTTCTTCAGGAATCTCCACACTGTTCTCCAAAGTGGCTGCACTAACTTGCATTCCCACCAACAGTGTAAGAGGGTTCCCCTTTCTCCACATCCTCTCCAACACACGTTGTTTCCTGTCTTGCTAATTTTGGCCATTCTAACTGGTGTCAGGTGGTATCTCAATGTAGTTTTAATTTGAATCTCCCTGATGGCTAGTGATGATGAACATTTTTTCATGTGTCTGATAGCCATTTGTATGTCTTCATTGGAGAAGTGTCTGTTCATATCTTCTGCCCATTTTTTGATATGATTATCTGTTTTGTGTGTGTTGAGTTTGAGGAGTTCTTTATAGATCCTGGATATCAACCTTTTGTCTGTACTGTCATTTGCAAATATCTTTTCCCATTCTGTGGGTTGCCTTTTTGTTTTGTTGACTGCTTCCTTTGCTGTGCAGAAGCTTTTGATCTTGATGAAGTCCCAAAAGTTCATTTTCGCTTTTGTTTCCTTGGCATTTGGAGACGTATCTTGAAAGAAGTTGCTGTGGCTGATATCGAAGAGGTTACTGCCTATGTTCTCCTCTAGGATTCTGATGGATTCCTGTCTCACGTTGAGGTCTTTTATCCATTTCGAGTTTATCTTTGTGTACGGTGTAAGAGAATGGTCGAGTTTCATTCTTCTACATATAGCTGTCCAGTTTTCCCAGCACCATTTATTGGAGAGACTGTCTTTTTCCCATTGTATATTTTTTCCTGTTTTGTCGAAGATTATTTGACCATAGAGTTGAGGGTCCATAGCTGGACTCTCTACTCTGTTCCACTGGTCAATGTGTCTGTTTTGATGCCAGTACCACGCTGTCTTGGTGATCACAGCTTTGTAGTAAAGCTTGAAATCAGGTAATGTGATGCCTCCAGTTTTGTTTTTGTTTTTCAACGTTTCCTTAGCAATATGGGGTCTCTTCTGGCTCCATACAAATTTTAGGATTATTTGCTCCAGCTCTTTGAAAAATACCAGTGGAATTTTTATCAGAATGCATTAAAAGTATAGATTGCTCTAGGCAGTATAGACATTTTAACAATGTTTATTCTTCTAATCCAAGAGCATGGAATGGTCTTCCATCTTTTTGTGTCTTTTTCAATTTCTTTCACGAGTGTTCTGTTGTTCCTTGGGTACAGACCTTTACCTCTTTGGTTAGGTTTATTCCCAGGTATATTATGGTTCTTGGTGCTATAGTAAATGGAATAGATTTTCTAATTTCCCTTTCTGTATTTTCATTGTTAGTGTATAAGAAAGCCACGGGTTTCTGTACATTGACTTTGTATCCTGCCACATTACTGAATTGCTGTATGAGTTCTAGTAGTTTGGGGGTGGAGTCTTTGGGGTTTTCCATATAAAGAATCATGTCATCTGTGAAGAGAGAGAGTTTGACTTCTTCATTGCCAATTTGGATAACTTTTATTTCTCTTTGTTGTCTGATTGCTGTTGCTAGGACTTCTAATATTATGTTGAACAAGAGTGGTGAGAGTGGGCATCCTTGTCGTGTTCCTGATCTCAATAGGAAGGCTGCAAGCTTTTTCCCATTGAGGATGATATTTGCTGTGCATCTTTCATAGGTAGATTTCTGTGCATTGATTTTATATCCTGATACTTTAGCGAATTCCTGTACAAGTTGTAGCAGATCTGGAATGGAGTCTTTTGGGTTTTCCATATAAAGTATCATATCTGCAAAGAGTGATAGTTTTTTACTTCTTTGCTGATTTGGATGCCTTTAATTTCTTTTTGTTATCTGATTGCTGAGGCTAGGACTTCTAGTACTATGTTGACTAGCAGTGGTAATAGTGGACATCCCTGCCATTTTCCTGACCTTAGTGAAACGTTCTCGTTTTTTTTCCCTTGAGAATGATGTTTGCTGTGGACTTTTCATAGATGGCTTTGATGGTATTGAGGTATGTACCCTCTATCCCTACACTTTGAAGAGTTTTGATAAAGAAAGGATGCTGTACTTTGTCAAATGCTTTTTCAATATCTATTGAGAGTATCATATGATTCTTGTTCTTTCTTTTATTAATGTGTTGTATCACATTAATTGGTTTGTGGGTGTTGAACCAACCTTGCAGCCCTGGAATAAATCCCACTTGGTCGTGGAGAATAATCCTTTTAATGTACTGTTGGATCTATTGGCTAGTATTTTGTTGAGAATTTTCACCATGCTCATCAAGGATATTGGTCTGTAATACTCTTTTTTTTCTTTTTTTTTTTAAATTTATTTCACACACAGAGAGAGACCACAAGTAGGCAGAGAGGCAGGCAGAGAGAGAGGAGGAAGCAGGCTTCCCACTGAGCAGAGAGCCCGATGTGGGGCTCGATCCCAGGACCCTGGGATCATGACCTGAGCTGAAGGCAGAGGCTTTAACCCACTGAGCCACCCAGGTGCCCCTGTAATACTCTTTTTTGATGGGGTCTTTGTCTGGTTTTGGAATCAAGGTAATGCTGGCCTCATAAAATGGGCTTGGCAGTTTTTCTTCCATTTCTATTTTTTGGAACAGTTTCATGAGAATGGGTATTAATTCTTCTTTTAATGTTTGGTAGAATTCTCCTGGGAAGCCATCTGGTCCCGGGCTCTTTTTTGTTGTGAGATTTTTGGATGAGTGCTTCACTCTCCTTACTGGTTATGGGTCTGTTCAGTTTTTCTATTTATTCCTGGTTCAATTGTGGTAGTTTATATGTCTCTAGGAATGCTTCCATTTCTTCCAGATTGCCAAATTTGCTGGCGTAGAGTTGCTCATAATATATTCTTATAATTGTTTGTGTTTCTTTGGTGTTGGTTGTGATCTCTCCTCTTTCATTCATGATCTTATTTATTTGGTTCCTTTCTCTTTTCTTTTGAGAAGTCTGGCCAGGGATTTATCAATCTTATTAGTTCTTTCAAAGAACCAGCTCCTTGTTTCATTGATTTGTTCTATTGATCTTTTTTTGTTTGTTTGTTTGTTTCTATTTCATTGATTTTTGCTTTGCTCTTTATTATTTTTCTTCTTCTGCTGGGTTTAGGCTTTCTTTGCTGCTCTTTCTCCAGCTGTTTTAGGTGTAGGGTTAGGTTGTGTATTTGAGACCTTTCTTGTTTCTTGAGAAAGGCTTATATGGCTACATACTTTCTTCTCAGGACCGCCTTTGCTGTGTCCCACAGATTTTGAACAGTTGTGTTTTCATTATCATTTGTTTCCATGATTTTTTCAATTCTTCTTTAATTTCCTGGTTGACCCATTCATTCTTTAGTAGGATGTTCTTTAGCCTCCATGTATTTGAGTTCTTTCCAACTTTCCTCTTGTGATTGAGTTCTAGCTTCAGAGCATTGTGATCTGAAAATATGCAGGGAATGATCCCAATCTTTTCGTACCAGTTGAGACCTGATTTGTGACCCAGGATGTGATCTATTCTGGAGAATGTTCCATGTGCACTAGAGAAGAATGTGTATTCTGTTGCTTTGGGATGGAATGTTCTGAATATATCTGTGATGTCCATCTGGTCCAGTGTGTCATTTAAGGCCTTTATTTCCTTGTTGACCTTTTGCTTGGATGACCTGTCCATTTTAGTGAGGGGGATGTTAAAGCCCCCTACTGCTATTGTATTATTATTGATGTGTTTATTTGATTTTGTTATTAATTGATTTATATAGATGGCTGCTCCCACGTTAGGGGCATAGATATTTAAAATTGTTAGATCTTCTTGTTGGACAGACACTTTGAGTATGATATAGTGTCCTTCCTCATCTCTTATTATAGTCTTTGGTTTAAAATCTAGTTGATATAAGGATTACCACCCCAGATTTCTTTCGATGTCCATTAGCATGGTAAATTGTTTTCCACCCCCTCACTTTAAATCTGGAGGTGTCTTTGGGTCTAAAATGAGTTTCTTGTAGATAGCATATTGATGGGTTTTGTTTTTTTATCCATTCTGACATCCTGTGTCTTTTGGCCCACTTATATGCAGGGTAACTATTGAAAGATATGAATTTACTGCCATTGTATTGCCTATAAGGTGACTATTACTGTATATCATCTCTGTTCCTTTCTGGTGTACTACTTTTAGGCTCTCTCTTTACTTAGAGGACCCCTTTCAATATTTCCTGTAGGGATGGTTTGTTGTTTACAAATTCTTTTAGTTTTTGTTTGTCCTGGAAGATTTTTATCTCTCCTTCTATTTTCAATGATAGCCTAGCTGGATATAGTATTCTTGGCTGCCTGTTTTTCTCATTTAGTGCTCTGAATATATAATGCCAGTTCTTTCTGGCCTGCCAGGTCTCTGTGGATAAGTCTGCTGTCAGTCTAATATTTTTACCATTGTATGTCACAGACTTCTTGTCCTGGGCTGCTTTCAGGATTTTCTCTTTGTCACTAAGGCTTGTTTTACTATTAGACAACAGGGTGTGGACCTATTTAGAAATTACCTCCCAAAATTTTAAAGTAAGAAAAACTTATATATATACAAAAATATGGGTAAACAGGATGAAGGGATGGAATAAAATTAAAAAGGAATTGATAAGGTGGTTGGAAAAAGAAAGAAAAAGAAAGTGGAGAGAATTTGCTTAGGCTGGAGACTAGAACAAAGCCCTGTGCTAGATTTAGGGTATATTTTGTTCTATTAGAAGAAATTGCATCCCCCAAATTTTTAGGTGAAAAAACACTATATGTATACTAAAATAAAGTTAGATAGAATGAAGAATAAAATATGACTATAATAATGAAAGTTTATCAAGATTTTTTTGAAAGTTATTGGTAAGAGACTTTCAGAAAGTGGTTGATTTTCTGTTTCTAGAATTGCTGCTCTTTTTCTCTTCAATGTCCTGTTGGATTTGTATGTGTTTGGAATGGTTTGATAACTATCTAGCTGAACTCCTGTGACCTGATGTCATCCCAGTCTGCTACTCCTCTACCATCTTTCCGTAGTTACCTTTTTTATGTATGGTAATATCACTTAAGGTCTACTCTCTTAGCAAATTTCACATACACAATACAGTTTTATAAACTGTAGTCACCATGTACATTATAACATGTACATTATATTCCCAGGGCATCATCATTTAAAACTGAAGTGTTGTACCCCTTGATAAGCATAACTTCATCTACTCCATCCATGAGGCCCTAGTAACCATACACCTACTATCTGTTTCTATAAGTTTTTTTCCCATTAGATTCCATAAGTAAATGAGGCGAAACAGCATTTAATTTCACTTAGCATAGTGTCCTCTAGGTTCATCAGTGTTGTAGCAAATGGCAGTATTTCTTTCCTTTTTAGGGCTAAATAATATTCCATATTATGTGTGTTTGTGTATGTGCACACACACTTCATCTTCATCCATTCATTCATTGATGGACACTTAAATAATTTCCATATCTTAATTATTGAGAATATACTGTAGTGAATAGGGAAGAGCAGATATCTCTTCCAGATACTAATTTAGGGGCACCTGGGTGGCTCAGTGGGTTAAAGTCTCTGCCTTTGGCTCAGGTCATGATCCCAGGGTACTGGGATTGAGCCCCACATCAGGCTCTCTGCTTGGCGGGGAGCCTACTTCTGCCTCTCTCTGCCTTCCTCTCAGCCTACTTGTGATCTCTGTCAAATAAATAAATAAATAAATAATCTTTAAAAAAGATTTTATTTATTTATTTGGCAGACAGAGATCACAAGCAGGCAGAGAGGCAGGCAGAGAGAGAGGAGGAAGCAGGCTCCCCACCGAGCAGAGAGCCCACTGTGGGGCTCGATCCCAGGACCCGGGATCATGATCTGAGCGGAAGGCAGAGGCTTGACCCACTGAACCACCCAGGTGCCCCTAAATAAATAGAATCTTTAAAAAAATACTAATTTAATTTCTTTTGGTTATATACCCAGAAGTGGGATTGCTAGACCATATGGTAGTTCTATTTTTACTTTTCTGAGGAATCTCTGTACTGTTTTCCATAATGGCTATACGAATTTACATTTCCACCAACAGCGTACAAGGGATCTGATTTCTCTGTATTTCCACCAACAACTTATCTGTTATCTTTTTGGTAAAAGCCATCCTAACAGACATGAGGTCATATTTCATTATAGTTTGATTTGCATTTCCCTGGTGATTAGTAATGTTGAGCATCTTTTCACGTCCTTGTTTACCATTTGTATGTCTTCTATATAAAAATGCTTATTTAGGTGTATTGGCCTTTAAAAAAGGATTTTATTTATTTATTTGAGAAAGAGAGAGAGATAGCATGAGTGAGAGAGAGCAGGGGGAGGGGCAGAAGGAGAAGGAGAGAGAATCTCAAGCAGACTCCCTGCTGAGTGGGGAAAAACCACACAGGTCTTGAACTCAGGTCTCTGAGACCATGAACTGAGCCAAAATCAAGAGTCTAACACTCAAATAACTGAGCCACCCATGTGCCTCTCCATTGCCCTTTTTAAATCAGAGTATTTGTTATTTTGCTATGGAGTTGTATAAGATCCTTATGTTTTGGATATTAAGCTCTTGTCAGATATATGGTTTATAAATACTGTCTTCAAGTCATATGATGTCTTTTTATTTTGTTATTTCCTTTGCTCTACAAAAGCTTTTTAGACTGATGTAGCCCTACTTATTTATTTTTGCTTTTATTGCCTGTGCTTATTGTGGGATATTAAAAAAAATCATTACCAAGGCACTGTTATCAAGAAACATTTTATCTCTGTTTTATCTAGGAGTTTTATAATTTCTTACATGTAAATCTTTAATCCATGTCAGTATAATTAAGTGGTGTAAGGTAGGAGTCTGGTTTCATTCTTTTGCCTGTGGATATCCAGCTTTCCCAGCAAAATTTCTTTTTTTAAAAAAAGATTTTATTTATTTATTTGACAAAGAAAGACATAGTGAGAGAGGGAAAACAAGCAAGGGGAGTGCGAGAGGGAGAAGCATACTTCCCACTGAGCAAGAAGCCCAATGCGGGACTCAATCCCAGGACCCTGGGATCATGACCTGAGCTGAAGGCAGACACTTAATGGCTGAGCCACCCACACCACCCCACCCCACCCAACAAAATGTCTTGAGGAAACTATCCTTTTCCCAATGTGTGTCTTGGAGCCCTTGTCAAAGTTTAGTTGACCATATATACATGGGTTTATACTGGAATCTCTATTCTAGTCCATTGATCTATGTATCTATTTTTATGCAAGTATCATACTGTTTGGTTACTATGGCTTTGTAATATACAGGAAGTAAAATGCCTCCACCTCTGTTTTTCACTTTGGCTGTTTAGGATATTTTGGTCTTCTAAACAAATTTTATTATTATTTTTACTATTTCTGAAAAAATGCCATTGAGATTTTGATGGTGATTGAACTGAAACTGAAGATCACTTTGGGTAGTTATGCATATTTAAATAATACTAGTTCTTCTAGTCCATGAAAATGGATTATCTTTACACTTATTTGTGTCTTTCCCAATTATGTTCTATTTTTTAAGTTTTTATATTCATTCCAGTTAGTTAACATTAAGTGCTAGTTTCAGGTATATGATATAGTGATTCAACAATTCCATACACCACGCAGTATTCATTATGACAAGTGCACTCCTTAATTGCCATAACCTACTTAACCCATGCCATCCCCCCAACTCCGCTCTAGTAGTGATCCCTTTATTCTCTATAATTAAGAGTCCATTTCTTGGTTTGTCTCTCTCTCTCTCTCTCTGTTTTCCCCTTTGCTCATTTGTTTTGTTTCTTAAGTTCCACATATGAGTAAAATCATATGGTATTTGTTTTTCTTTGACCTATTTCACTTAGCATAATACTGTCTAGCTCCATCCATGCTTTTTTTTTGAATAGTTTGAGAGGAATAGGTATTAACTCTTTTATAAGTATAAATATAAATATAACTCTTTTATAAACCTTGCAAATGGCAAGATTTCTTTAGTGTTTATGGCTGAATAATATTCCATTGTATATATACACCACATCTTCTTTATCCATTCATCCATTAATGGACACCTGGGAGGCTTCCATAATTTGGTTACTGTAAATAATGCTGCTATAAACATTAGGGTACATTTATCACTTTAGATTAGTGGTTTTTTTCCCCTTTGGATAAATACCCAGTAGTATGATTGCTGAATTGTGGGGTACTTCTATTTTTAACTATGAGGAACCTCCATATTATTTTCCACAGTGGCCATGCCAATTTGCCTTCCCACCAACAGTGCATGAGGGTTCCTTTTCCTACATGTCCTCGCCAATATCTGTTGTTTCTAGTGCTGTTGATGTTAGCCATTCTGACAGATGTGAGGTGATACTTCATTGTAGTTTTTTTGGCATATTTCCTTGACTGATGAGTGAGGTTGAGCATCTTTTCCTGTGTCTCCTGCCATCTGGGTGTCTTCTGTGGAGAAACGTCTGTTTATGTCTTCTGCCTGTTTTTTAACTGGATTATTTTATTTTTTGTATGTTGAGTTTTATAAGTTCTTTATATATTTTGGATACTAACCCTTTAGCAGATACTTCATTTGCAAGTATGTTCTCCCATTCCACAGGTTGCCTTTTAGTTTTATTGATTGTTTCCTTTCCTGTGCAGAAGTTTTTTATTTTAATCCCAATAGATTATTGTTGTTTTTATTTCCCTTGCTTCAGGAAACCTATCTGGAAAGAAGTTGCTGAGGTGAAGTCAAAGAAGTTACTGTCTGGGTTATCTTCAGGATTTTTATGGTTTCTGGTATCACATTTAGGTCTTTAATCCATTTTGAATTTATTTTTGTGTATGGTGTAAGAAAGTGGTCCAGGCTCATTCTTTTACATGTTGCCGTCCAGTTTTCCCAACACTATTTGTTAAGAGACTGTCTTTTTCCCATTGGATATTCTTTCTTGCTTTGTCGAAGATTAATGGACCACATAGTTGTGGGGTTATATCTGGGTTTTCTATTTTGTTCTATTGATCTTTGTGTCTATTTTTGTGCCAGTAACCATACTGTTTTGATTCCTATAGCTTTATAATATACTTTGAAGTCCAGAATTATGATGCCTCCAAGCTTTGCTTTTCTTTTTCAAGGTTGCTTTGGGTATTTGAGTTCTTTTGTGGTTCCATACCCATTTTACATTGTATGTACCAGTTCTGTGAAAAATGCTGTTGGTATTTTGATAGGGATTGCATTGAATGTGTAGATTTCTTGGGGGGTAGTACAGACATTTTAACAATATTTGTTCCTCCAACCCATGAGCTTGGAATGTTTTTCCATTTCTTTGTGTCATTCCCAATTCCTTTCAGCCTTTTAAAAATAGTTTTCAGAGTATAGGTCTTTTACCTCTTTGGTTAAGTTTATTCCTAGGTATCTTATCATTTTGGGCGCAGTTGTAAATGGGATTTATTCCTTAAGTTCTCTTTCTGTTGCTTCATTGTTGGTGTACAGAAATACAACTGATTTTTATATGTTACTTTTATATTCTGCAACTTTACTGAATTTGTGCATCAATTCTAATGGTTTTTTTGTGGAGTCTTAGGGCTTTTTTAAAATATAGAGTATCAGTTATCTGTAATAGTTTGCAAAAAGTTTGGATTCCTTACTGATTTGGATGCCTTTAATTTTTATGTGGTGTCTGATTGCCATGGCTAGGACTTATAGTACTATGTTAAATAACACTGGTGAGAGTAGACATCCCTGTCTTTTTCCTAACTGTAAAGGAAAAGCTTTCAGTTTTTCCACATGGAGGATTATAGAAGCTGTGGGCTTTTCATGTATGGTCTTTATTATGTTGAGGTATGTTCCCTCTAAACCTACTTTGTTGAGGTTTTTTATTTTTTAATCATGAATGGATGTTGTACTTTATCAAATGTTTTTTCTGCTTCCATTCTCATCCATTCTGAATCAATCATATGGTTCTTTTATTAATGTAGTATATCATGTTGGTTGATTTGCAAATATTAAACCACCACTGCAACCCAGGAATAAACCTAACTTGATTGTGGTGAATGATTTTTAAAAATGTATTTTTGACTTATTTCACTAAGCATGATACGCTCTAGTTCCATCCACGTCGTCGGAGAAAGACAACTATCATATGATCTCCCTGATATGAGGACATGGAGAAGCAACATGGGGGGTTAGGGGGATAGGAGAAGAATAAATGAAACAAGATGGGATTGGGAGGGAGACAAACCATAAATGACTCTTAATCTCACAAAACAAACTGGGGGTTGCTGGGGGGAGGTGGGATTGGGAGAGGGGGAGGGGGCTATGGACATTGGGGAGAGTATGTGCTATCGTGAGTGCTGTGAAGTGTGTAAACCTGGCGATTCACAGACCTGTACCCCTGGAGATAAAAATACATTATATGTTTATTAAAAAAAAAATTTGGAAGGGGAGGCGAACCATAAGAGACTATGGACTCTGAAAAACAACCTGAGGGTTTTGAAGGGTCAGGGGTGGGAGGTTGGGGGAACAGGTGGTGGGGTAATGGGGAGGGCACGTTTTGCATGGAGCACTGGGTGTTGTGCAAAAAGAATGAATACTGTTATGCTGAAAAAATAAATAAAATGGAAATAAAACAGAAAAAAATGTATTTTTGGAATCAGTTTGCTAGTATTTTGTTGAAGATTTTTGCATTTGTGTTCCTCAGGGATATTGGCCTGTAGTACTCTTTTTTAGTAGTCTTTATCTCTTTTTATATCAGGATAATGCTGGCAGCATAGAATGAATTTGGAAATTTTCCTTCCTTTTCTGTTTTTTTTTTAATAGTTTGAGAGGAATAGGTATTAACTCTTTTATAAATGTTTAGTAGAATTTGCCTATGAAGCCATCTGGTCCTGGACATTTGTTTGTTTTGTGTTTTTTGATTACTGGTTCAGTTTCTTTGTAGCTTATCTGTCTGTTCAAGTTTTCTATTTCTTCCTGTTTCAGTTTTGGTAGTTTATGTTGTTCTAGGAATTTGTCCATTTGTTCTAGGTTGTCCAATTTGTTGACATCTAGTTTTTCATAATATTCTCTTATAATTGTGTTTTTCTGGCGTTATTTCTCTTCTGTCATGTGTGATTTTACTTATTTGGGTCCCTTCTCATTTCTCTTGGTAAGTCTGGCTAGAGGCTGTTCAATTTTATTAATTTCTTCAAGGAACAAGCTTCTGGTTTCATTGATCTGTTCTATTATTTTCTTTGTTTCTATATCATTTATTTCTGTTCTAATCTTTATTATTTCTTTCCTTCTGCTGGCTTTAGGCTTTGTTTGTTGTCTTTCTCAAGTTTCCTTAGGTGTAAGGTTAGGTTGTTTATTTGAGAATTTTCTTGCTTCTTGAGGTAGGACTGTATTGCTATAAACTACCCTCTTAGGACCACTTTTGCTGTGTCCCAGAAGTTTTGGATTGTGGTGTGTTGTCATTTTCATTTGTTTCCATGTACTTTTTAATTAAAAAAAATAATTCATTTGTTTTTTTCATTCTGGTGTGTGATATAATGATTCAACAATTACATACATTACACAGTGCTCATCATGACAAATGTACTCTTAATCCTCTTCACCTATTTCTCCCTTTGTCCCACACTTCTCCTCTGGTAACCACCAGTTTGTTCTCTATATTTAAGGGTCTGATTTTTTTTTCATTTGTCTTTTTTCTTTGTTTGGTTTCTTAAATTACACATATGAGTGAAATCACGTGCTATTTATCCTTCTCTGCCTGACTTATTTTACTTAGTATTATACTCTCAAGATCAATCCATGTTGTTTCAAGGGCAAGATTTCATTCTTTTTTATGGCCGAGTAATATTCCATTGTGTACATAGTACCACAACTTATTTATCCATTCATCCATGAATGTACACATGTGTTGCTTCCATATCTTGCTATTGTATAAATGCTGCAATAAACAGGGGTGGACATATCTTTTCAAATTAGTATTTTTGTATTCTTTGGATAAATATCAGTAGTGGAATTACTGGATGATATGATACTTCTATTTTTAATTTTTTGAGGCATCTCCATACTGTTTTCCACAGTGGTTGCACATATTTCCATATCCACCAATGGGGCACGAGAGTTCCTTTTTCTCCACATCCTTGCCAGTAATTGTTGTTTCTTGTGTTTTTGGTTTTAGCCATTCTGATAGCGATGAAGGGATATCTGATAAGGATGAAGGGATATCTCATTGTGGTTTTTGTTTGCATGTTAAGAGACTCCCAACATTTAATACCTAAGTAATTAATACAAGTCCCTAAACAAAAATAATCATCATACTATTAATTCCTTCTTTTATTTCCTGGTTGACCCTTTTGTTATTTAGTAGCATGTTGATTACGTCCATGTATTTGTGGTCTTCCCAGATTTTTTCTTGTGATTGACTTCTAGTTTCATAGTGTTGTGGTCAGAAAAGATTCATGGTATGAATTCACTCTTTTTGAATTTGTTGAGTTTTTTTTTGTGTGTGTGGGCTAATATGTGATCTCATCTGAAGAATGTTCCATGTGCACTTGAAATGAACATGTATTCTGCTATTTTAGGGTGGAATGTTCTGAATATATCTGTTAAATCCATTTGGTCCAGTGTATCATTCAAAGCCACTCTTTCTTGGGGCGCCTGGGTGGCTCAGTGGGTTAAAGCCTCTGCCTTCAGCTCAGGTCATGATCCCAGGGTGCTGGGATCGAGCTCCACATCGGGCTCTCTGCTCCGCAGGGAGCCTGCTTCCTCCTCTCTCTCTGCCTGCCTCTCTGCCTAGCTGTGATTTCTCTCTGTCAAATAAATAAAATATAAAAACAAAACAAAACAAAAAAAAAAACAAAGCCACTCTTTCTTTTTTGATTTTCTGTTTGAATGATCTGTCATTAATGGAAGGAGGTTGTTAAAGTCTCTTTCTATTATTATAATATTAGCAATGAGTTCCTTTATGTTTGTTACTAATTGTTTTATATATTGGGACCTCCCAAGTTGGGTGCATAAATATTTATAGTTATATCTTCTTGTTTGATTGCCCCCTTAATGATTATATAGTGTCATTACTTGTTTCTTGTTACACTCTTTATTTTAAAGTGTAGTTTTCCAATATAAGTATTGCTACTCTGGCTTTCTTTTAGCATTCATTTATGTCATAAATATTTCTCTATCCCTTCACTTTTAATCTGCAGGTGTCTTTAGGTCTACCATGAGTCCATTGTAAGCAGCATATAGATGGGTCTTGCTTTTTTTTTTTAAAATCCATTCTGATACCCTATTTCTTTTGATTGGAGGATTTAATCCACTTGCATTCTGAGTAATTATTGATATATATGAATTTAGTGCTATTTTATTACTTGTTTTGTCATTGTTTCTGGAGATTTTCTCTGATCCTTTTTTATCTTTGTCACTTTTTTTGGTCTCTCCTTTCCACTCAAAGAGTACCCTTTAATATTTCTTTAAGCACTGGTTTAGTGATCAAAAACTCCTTTAGTTTTTGTTTGTCTGGAAACTATCTCTCTTTCTATTGTGAATGATAGCCTGGCTAGGCAGAGTATTCTTGGCTGCAGATTTTTCCCATTTAGCACATTGAATATATCATTCCACTCTCTTCTTGCTTCCCAGATCTGTTGGGTAATCTGTAGCTAGCCTTATGGGTCTTCCCTTGTAACCAAGGACTCCTTTTCTCTTGCTGTTTTTAAGATTTTGTCTGTATCACTATATTTTGCAAATTTAATTGCAGTATGTCTTGGTGTTGGCCTGCTTTTGTTGATCTAAATTTTTTTTTATTTATTTGAGAGAGAGAGTGTGTGTAAGATAGAGAACACAGGAGTGGTGGTAGGGATAGGGGTAGGGGGAGAGGCAAACTCCCTTCTGAGCTGGGAACCTGATGTGGGGCTTGATCCCAGGACCTAAGAATACGACCTGAGCTGTAGGGAGACACTGAACTGACTAAGTCACTCAGGCACCCCCGCTTTTGTTGATTTTGATGGGAGTTCTTTTTGCCTCCTAGATCTGGATGTCTGTTTCATTCCCCAGAGCAGCAGTTATTAGCTATTATTTCTTCAAGTACATATTCTGCCCCTTTTCTCTCTCTTCTTCATGTGGAAATCCTGTAATATGGATGTTACTATATTTGATGGAGTCCCTGAGTTCCTAAGTCTACTCTCATGTTGTGTAATACTTCTAATTAATTCTTCTTTCTCTCTTTTATTCAGCTTCACGAATTTCCATTACCTTGTCCTTTAGGTCACTAATTTGTTCTGCTGTTCATTACATCAATCCTGATTTCAATCTTGATTATTGCATTCTTCATCTCTCATTGATTCTTTTTTAGCTCTTTATTTCTGTGGTAAGGAGCTCACTGATGTCTTCTGTTCTTTCCTGAAGTCCAGTGAGTATACTTAAGATTGTTGTTTTAAATTCTTCATCAAGCATATTACTTATATCTGTTTTACTTAGATCTCTGGCTGTGGCCTTCTTGTTACTTCATTTGGGATAAATCCTTCCATCTTGGAATTTTATCTAAGTATATGCTTCTTCTCTGTGTTAGTAATGCCAGTTATGTCTCCTGGACCTGAAAATAATGACCTTCTGAAGAAGCAGTCATGTAGTGTTCAGAGCCTGATGCTTCAGGTAGTGTCTCTGGTGTGTGCTACACATGCTGTGCTGTTGTGTTTTGGCTGGTCTATCCTTCAGGCTGGTCATCTGTGAGGCTCTCCTTGCCTGCTGTGGGCAGTGTTTGGTCCCTGGGCTGAAAGTGGCGAGTTTTAACCAGGTTTTTTCTAATCTGCTTGTGAAATGATTCCTGACACCACCTCTACCAGAACTGAGGCCCTGCAGAACTCTCTGGTTGGATTATGTGGTGTGGGCCAGGGTTTAGGCTGGTTTTCCAGGCCAGAGGTATGTTGTGCTGGGGCTGAGGCAAACTTGACTGAGAAGGGCAGTCCAGTCAGAGCCAGAGCACTGGGGGTTTGGGTTCACTGTATGCAAGATAGTCTATCAGTGTTGGTGCTGTGCTGCTTCCTGCAGGTGCGTCTGCATTTATGCTGAGGGGTTGGGGAGAGAGATGGTACCAGCCAGCCCTTTTGTTCCTGGAGAGATACCTCCATGAATGCTGACTCTCAGTGATACACTCCAAGAAGAGGGAATCGTCTCCATATTGTGTGCCTCAGGTGGTCTTTGGATTGCTGTTTTCATGCTGTCTGCCCCCAAATATTTGCCTTTCTTGTGTCTAAGAGCAGTGCAGTGCTCTCTAGGCTGTATCCCAGCCAAAACCACTGATCTTTAAAACTCTAGGCTTTAAGTCCCACTGATTGCAAGAACTCACAAAATTCAGATTCTCTTGTTTTCTAAGCAATGGCTTTGGGAAAATGTTCTCCTTGAGCATTCCCTTGTGTGCTCCTCCCTCTTGCCCTTATTTGCAACTAGGGCTCCCTCCCTCCATAGCACCTGCAATTGGTTTCTCCCCTAAATCATGTCCCTACACTTCCTACCTTATTCAATTTGGCTTCTTCTCTCCCTTTAGTTATGGGGTTTGTTCTGTTAGTCTTCAGGCCAATTTCTGGGATATTTATGTATTTTATATATGTTTAGGATCGTTATCTAGTTGTGTTCATGGGGCATGATGAGCCTAGCATCCTCCTACTCTGCCACCATTTTCCTTATCCCTCATTTTGAGTTAATTTTTATAAATGGTGAGAGGTAAGGAGTCTATCTTCATTGTTTTGCACATGCTCTGCACAAAAGATTCACAACAGTTGTGTTTCAGTTTCAAAAGGAAAGAAAACTGTATTATTATTACAGAAACCCAATAGAAACAGGAGAAGAAAGGAATATACACATAAATGAAGGTAATAGTAGTCAATAAATGAGAATAAGGCCAAGTTACATCAAATCAGTTACTTACAACATCCAACCTCATCAGCTGGGGAAGCCCTGTGGAAACAGCCAGGCTGGACCCTCTATTGAGAGGCCTGGGAGGAACATCCTCCCCTCAGGTGAGACTTCCAACTGATCATCCCCATGAAGGCCATATTGATAGGACAAATATCAGGGTTTGAAATTAAACATTTGTTTGCCTATGTGCAGTTTGGTGTGAGCTGAATTTCCATGTTATCATATTTCTATATTTTCAAGGAGCTTGGGCAATGTATGTTTGCCTCCCCTCCCAGATTCTTTTCTGGAGGCCAGCCCAACCTGGAACAGGAGGGGATGTGAGAGAAGATTTGTGAACTCTTGGCATCCAGAACAGAAGGGATAGTTCTGACCTGGAGACCAGATAATATATTTTAAACAATTAGGCTTCCAAGGTTACTCACACAGCAAAAGTCTCATAAAAAACATTCTTATCCTGTCTGTGTATATGCAGGTCCAGATGGTCAGTTATGTAGGACAAATCACAAAAAACATTTATCTGTACAAAACAGCATGTGGATATCCAATTGTACCAGTATTATTGGTTAAAATGTCTATTCTTTTCCCATTACATTTCCTTGACATCCACTGGTCTCTGTGTCTCTTTGTGCCAGTACAATAAGTGTCTTGATTCTATAGGTTTGTAATGAGTTTTAAAATCAGAAAATATGAGTCCTTCAATTTTGTTCTTCTTTTCCAAAATTAATTTGGCTATTCTGAGTCCCTTTGAATTTTTATATAAATTTAAAATCAGCTTGTTAATTTTTCCAAAGAAAGCAGCTAGGATTTTGATAGGAATTGTATTGGATTTGGGAATAAATTTGGGATGTGTTGCCATACTAACAATATTAAGTCTTCTGATCTCATGAACATGGGTTGTTATGTTGGTTTCCTATTGTTGGTGTAACAAATTTCCACAAATCTGTGGCATAAAACAACACAAACTTATCTTACAGCTCTGCAGTTCATAAATTTGAAATGGGTTTGTTTCACTGTGTGAAAATCAAAATGTCAGCAGGGAGAATTATATTTCCTTGTCTTTTCCAGCTTCTAGATGCCACCTCCATTCCTCATGGCTCATGGCCCTTACTCAGTCTTCAAACACAGTAGTGTAACATGTTTTAATCCCTCTCTCCAACTCATACTTTTGCCTCCCTCTTATAAAGAAACCTCTGTTACATTAGGCCCACCCAGATATGCAAGATAATCTTCCCATTTCAAGATCCTTAATCACATCTGTAAAGTACCTTTCTCTATGTAAGGTTATATATTCACAAGCTTTGGAGATTAAGATGTGGACATCCTTGTAGGCCATTACTCTGCCTAATATAGGTATCTTTTCATTTATTTATATCTTCTTTAATTTCCTTTAATAATGTTCTATAGTTTTCAGAGAGGAGGTTTTATACTAGTTTTGTTAAATTTATCCCTTCATATCATAGATTGTTTTCTTATTTTTATTTTCATATTGTTCATTGTAGAAATACAATTGATTTTGGGATTTACAAAAATCCAATTGTGTTTACATAAATAAAACTGGATTTTTGTGTATTATTTTTGTATCCTTAAGCCTTATTGAACTCATTTATTAGCTCTAATAATTTGTGTGTGTGAGTGTATTATTTAGAGTTTTTTGTATACAAGATTATGCCATCTACAAATAGAATGTTTCTTCATTTCAAACTGTATGAATTTTATTTCTTTGTCTAGCTTAATAGCCCTGGCTAGAACCTCCAGTACAGTGTCCAGTAGAAGTGGCAAGAGCAACATTCTTTTTTTTTGTTTTTATCCTAGATGAAAGCATGCAGTCTTTCACCATTAAGTATATTCACCATTAAGTATATTTCACATTAAGTATAGCTGTGGGGTTTTCATAGATGCTCTTTATCAGGCTGAGGATATTACCTTCTACTCTTAGTTTGTTGGGTATTTTTATCATGAAAGGCTGATTAAATTTTGTCACGTGCTTTTGCTGCATCACATGTGCTGATCATGTATGTTTTGTCCTTCATTCTATTGATATTTTGTGTTATGATATTTGTGTTATTGATATTTTGTGTTATGTTGGTTTTCAGATAATTTCATTCCTGGGATAAAATTCAACTTGGTCATAGTGTATAATCCTTTTTTAGCTAACTGGATTCAGTTTGCTATTATTTTGTTAAGGAGTTTTGCATGTATATTCATTAGGAATATTGGCCTATAAATTTTTTAATGTGATGTCATTGCCTGGCCTTGTTATCAGAGTAAAACTGGTATCAATGTGAGCTGGAAAGTGTTCTCTCTTCTTTCATTTTTTGGAATAATTTGTGAATAAGTCATACCAATTCTTCTTAAGTATTTGGTGATTCACCAGGAAAGATATCTGGACTTAGGCTTTTGTGTGTGTGTCTTAGTCGGGGGGGGGGGCATAGTTTTTTGATTATTGATTCAATGTATTTTCTTGTATGGGTCTATTAAATTTTCTAGATCTTGAGTCAGTTTTGGTAGTTTTTATTTTCCTAGAAAGTTATTCATTTCATCTAGGTTATATAATTGTTTGGACATACAGTTGTTCATAATATTCTCTTATGATTATTTTTACTTCTGTAAGATTAACATTGATTTCTCATCCATAATTCCTGATTTTAGTAATCTGAATCTTTTCCATTTTTACCTTGGTACTCTAGTTCAATGTGTGTCAGTTTTGTTGATCTTTTCAAAAAATGAACTTGGTTTCACTGATTTTTATATTGTTTTTCTTTTCTATTTCATTTTTTCCCACTCTAATCTTTATTATTTTTCCTTCTATTTGTTTTTGGTTTAGGGTTTTCTTTTTCCAGTGTCTTAAGGTGGATATTTACATTACTGATTTGAGATTTTTCTTCTTTTTATAGGGTAGAAATTTACACTACAAATTTGTCTCTAAGCCCTGTTCTAGCTGTATCCCAAAATTTTGGTATACTGTGTCTTCATTTTATTCAACTCAAAGTATTTTCTAATTTCTCTTATAATTTCTTCTTTCATCCATCGTTTATTTAGGGATCTATTATTTAATTTCCACCTATTTGTGGATTTCCCATATTTGTTCTTTTATTGATTCATTATTTCACTTCATTTTTTAAAAAGATTTTATTTATTTATTTGACAGACAGAGATCACAAGTAGGCAGAGAGGCAGGCAGAGAGAGAGGAGGAAGCAGGCTCCCCACTGAGCAGAGAGCCCAATGTGGGCTCGATCCCAGGACCCTGGGATCATGACCTGAGCCAAAGGAAGAGGCTTTAACCCACTGAGCCACCCAGGCACCACTTCACTTCATGTTTATAGGAGAACATACTTTGTGTGATTTAAATCCTTTTAAATATATTGAGGTTTGTTTCATGGCCTAGTATATGGTCTGTCCTATAAATGTCCTGTGTGCACATGAGCATAATATGTATTCTACTGTAGTTAGGTAGAGTGTTATATAGATATCTGGTAGATCTATTTGATTATATAGTGTTGCTCAAGTCTTAAGTTTCCTTGGATATCTTCTTTTTTTTTAAAGATTTTATTTATTTATTTGACAGAGAGAGATCACAAGTAGGCGGAGAGGCAGGCAGAGAGAGAGGACGAAGCAGGCTCCCTGCAGAGCAGAGAGCCCAATGTGGGGCTTGATCCCAGGATTCTGGGATCATGATCTGAGCTGAAGGCAGAGGCTTTAACCCACTGAGCCACCCAGGTGCTCCAAGTTTCCTTGTATATCTTCTGTCTACTTTCTAGCCATTGTTGAAAGTGGGTTGTTGTAGTCTCCAACTATTATACACTATGTTTAGAAAGTCTAAAGTCCATTATTTGTGGTGGGGTATTGAAGCCTGCAATTCTGTTCTTGAATTGTGTATCTTTTCCTTCATTTCTGTTAGCTTTTGCTTCATTTATTTTAGGACCTATTTTATTAGGCCTATAAGTTTATATTTGTTTATAATTGTTATATCTTCTGATAGATTAATCACTTTACCATAATAAAATTGTTACCTCTAGTGACTTTTTTGTTTTAAACTCATATTTCTGATGTTAGTATTGCCACACCAGCTTCCTTGTGGTCGCTGTTTGCATGATACAACTTTTTCCTTCCTTTCGCTTTCATGCTATTTGTATCTTTGAATTTAAAGTATGACTCCAGTGCACAGCAATTAGTTGGATCTATTTTTTAATCCAGTCTGACAATCTCTGCCTTTTAATTAGATTGTTTAATTCATTCACATTTAATGTTATTGATATAGTTGGATTTGTACTGGCATTTGAAATTTTATCTTCTCTAAGTCTCATGTATTTTTTGTTACTTTTTATTTTTACTGCTTTCTTTTGCATTATATGTGAATACTTTTAATGTAAAATTTTAACTATTTTAATGATTTTTTCCTTGTATTTTTTATGTTTATATAATATTTCTATATTATGTATTAAATAATAAATAAATATATTAAATAAAATATATTTATATTACCTTTTTATATTTATTTTTCACAGTGGTTGCTCTAGGACTTATACCATATACATCTTAATCTATTAGAATCTATTCAAATTTGTACTAACAATTCAAATAAGTATGGAAACATTAGCCTTATATAGCTCTATTTCCACTTTTCCCCTTTTTGTGCCATTATTATTATAATATTTATGTGTTGCAAACCAACAATACATTATTATAATTAGTACTTTATATCATTTTGTATCTATTAAAGAAGCCAAGAAAAGAAAGGAGAGGAAGTATACATTCACAAAATTTGTATTAACTGTCTTATGTACCATTTTTCATTGTCTTAACTTGTTTTTATGGATTTGAGTTATAGTTGAGTGTCACTTCATAACTCCAATACATACACCTTTCTCCCACCCATTCCTGTGTGCTATTGTTATCATATATATTACTGTATGTAATAAAGTTAACAATACAATTATATACAAATTGTTTTATGTAATTGCTTTTTAAAATAAGTTACAAAAGAAAGGAGAAGAAATAAGCAGTTATACAATATTTTATAATTGTATAATTGCCTTTATTAGTAATGTTTTTTTTCTGAGTAGTTTTAAATTATTGTCTGAGGTCACTGGCTTTCTGGTTGATGATCTTCCTTAAATATTCTTATAAGGTACATCTATTAGGAATGAATTTTCTCAGTTTTTCATTATCTTGGACTATTTTACCACCATTTGAAAGAAATCTTTTAAGATACATGAATCTTACTTGATAGCTTTTTTTCATTCAACACTTTGAATATGTCATTCCACAGCCTTCTGACCTTCATTGTTTCATATGGGATTTCCTTGTATGTGATGAATTGGTTTTCTCTTGTTACTTTCAAGATTTTCATGTTTTTGCTGTTGGCATTTTTACCGTAATGCACCTTGGTGTGAGGTTTTTTTTTTTTTTTTTTTTTTGTATTTATTCTGTTGGAGTTCACAGATTCCTAGGTATGTAGAATTACAGTTTTAGCAAAATTTGGGACATTTTCAGCCTATTTCTTTGAGTTTTCTCTGCTTCTTTCCCTCTCCTTTCCTCCCAGTACTCCCATTATGTGTATGTTGGTGTGCTTCATGGAGTCCCATATTTCTCTGAGACTTATTTTGCTCTATTCTTTTTCTATGATTCAGATTATATAATTGCTATTAACTGGTCTTCAAGTCTGCTGATTCTTTCTTCTTCCAGTACAAATCTACTGTTGAATCCCTCTAGCAAATTTTTTGTTTGTGTTGTTGTACTTTCAACTTCAGAATTTCTATTTGGTTCTTTTTTATAATTTTATCTCTTAGTGATATTCTCTATTTGATATGATACTGTCACTAAACCTTCCTTTATTTCTTTAAGCATGATTTCCCTTTACTTATTTGAACATATTTATAATGGTTACTTTGAAGTTGTTTTCTGTTAAATCCAACATCTTCATCACTCTTTCAGGCACTTTCTATTGCCTATTTTGTCTCATATATGAGTCACTCTTTGCTGTTTTTTTGCATCTCATAATATTTTGTTGAAAATAAAACATTTTAGGTAATATATGGTAGCAAGTCTGGATATTGATTCCTTCTCCCACCCCTCTAGTTTGTGTTGGTTGTTGTTTGCTTGTTTATATGTTTAATATCTTGACTAGACTATTTTAATAAAGTGTATTTTCCATGCAGTGTGAAGCCTTTGATGTTGCTTCTCAGATAGTGCAGACTTGAACATGTGTTTCAGCAGTGTTGTATTTAAATGTATCTCTCCCTCTTCTTTCTGTTGAGAGGACTAACTCTGTTGGTATCACACTCAGTTGTTGGACTCCACTATTGCCTATCTAACTGCTCTATTGTTTTAAACAATGCCCTGGGGCTTACATTGCTCTACAGTTTGATCCAATTAAAACTGGGCTCCTCTGTAGGGATAGTTTTTGAGGCACATGTTTGAAGTTTGTTCTTATCCTTGAAGGGTTAGTCTTAGCCTTCTATTTCCCTCATTGTTTCTGGTAAATTTGTTGGCCTAGAGTTTACCTTGTTGCTTTCATGGATTTATTAGTCTTCTCTTAATTGCTTACCACCAAAATGTCCATTGTTTCCAAGACCACCCTTAGTCTTGAACTGCCCCACATTCTGTTTTAAATTAAGTCAGTTCCTAGGAGGAGAACTTTGGAGCTCTCTGTTATTATTGGCTGCCTTGCCCCATAGGGCAGGGGGAAAAAACCCCAAAAAACAAAAAACAAAACCTCCGAGCTATTCTCTGGGGACTGTTTGGATACAGAAGCCTCTGGTCCTCTCAGTTTTCTTCTTCTGACATGGAGACTTTACTTTTAGAGTGAGGTGGAGCAAGGGCAATTAGGGCCCCAGTATTCTGGCCTGCTCGGTGTGGCACAGAACCTCTGCTCTGAGAAGGAGCTGAATAAAGGCAGGGTGCCCCAACTTCTTGGCCATACTCACCAGAAATTAGCTTTTTCAGCTTGGAGTGGAATGGGATGAAAAGTGCTGGCTTGTTTCTCCCAATGAAATATGGTAGCCCTTGTTTTGGAGCAAGAGGTTAGAGAGATTTGTGTTTTTGGCCGCATCTTCCTGGAGTGGAGCTCCCATTTAATTCAGCTGGGGCTGGGGTGGAAGGGAATGGGTCTTGGCTGAACTGCCACAGATTCTTGACTTTCTTACTGAGTTTTAGTAGGTTTTCTTAAAGACGTGTTTCTGTATTTACTGTTTACCCTATAACAATTTCCAGGGACTTTAAATGGTTGGCTCTTAAAATTATTTTCATCAGTTGTACTTGCTTCTGGAGTGGATCTACAATGCTCCCCATATGTCATTCTGGATGTGAAATTCCATCACTTCTATCTTTAACAAAATGCTACTTTGTGTGAGAAATTTTATAGTTTGGTGGATCAGATAGCACTCAGTTCATGAAGACAAGTGTGATTTGTATAGTCACTTTTTGTCTTATGGTCAGGTATTCAGTCTCTATCAGGACCCAATAGTAAAGCAGTAGCTATTTTTCAAATGCAGAGCAGTTAGCAATAGAGGAGGGCATGGCCTTACTCATAAGCCATAGTGATTTTTACAGTGATTTCTGCCGTGGCTTGTCAGGGTTTTCATATTACTTCTCTGCCTGATATAGACATGAAATTTAGAATAGTATTGGGCCTGCTGGGGTCCAATAAGACCCAAGGGCCGGATCAACTTCCACTGCAATCAAGACCTGCTTCAAAGCTGTTTCTTGCTCTGAGCTTCATTCAAAAGTGCAGCCTTGCAAGGTTCCTGGTAAGTGGGTTAGAGAAGCATAATCAAATATGGTAAATATTGCCTTCAAAATTCAAAGAGACTCACCAAGCATTGTCCCTCTTCTTTATGGTAGATGGTACAAGTGCAGGGGGTTATATCCTATTTCATAAGGAATATACAGACATACCCCATACCACTGGACACTTAGAACTTCAGCAACTGGAAGGTGTTTGAATTTCTCCAAGGTTTATCCCTTATCCTCTAAAATACATACGTCCCACCAAGACATTTATTTCTTTGTTATTTCCTACTCACTGGGTTCATATAGCATAATATCATCAATAGAATGGACCATTATATTGGGATAGCAAGACAATCAAGTAATTTCTAGACTGGTCACCGTTGGTAGTAATTGATTTATACTTGTTCTATTACTAAGTAATGTTGTTCACTTTGATCACTTGATTAAGATAGTATCTGCCACCTTCTTCATTGTAAAGTTCATCCTTTTACCTTTTGTAATTGGTAAGTATTTTGTGAGGAGATACTTAAGAATTATGTAAAAAAGTTTATTTACTTATTTATATCAGTATGAACTCATGGTTTCCTATCCTACCCAATAATTTTTTACTCTCATTGATCTGAGGCTCAGATTTTCACTGATGTGGCCAGCAGGAGTCCCTTCAGGCTGGCTTGTTTGTCCTTCTGACATGCCCTGTCAGTCTCTGAGCACTTTCTTGCTTCCTTACTGTCCAGCACAAAAAGTTGTTCCAGGCTTATTTTATCATTTTCCTGGTCCACCCCTGCAATAAACCACTTGTTCAAGGTGCTCTGATTTCTTTTAGCAGAAACTGGTATTTAGAATATATGGGTACTATGTGTGATCATTGCTTGTAGGTCCTCTCAGCAGACAGAGCTAGGAAGTATATGTAAAGGGGTGTGTGTGTATTTATTTCTTTAGCTGTCTATATATCTAAATGTATATATACATATACATATTTATATCTACACTAATTCATTTTTAAAAAGATTTATTTATTTATTTTAGAGAGAAAGAGAATGTGTGAGTATGGGAAAAGGCAGAGGAAGGGGAGTGAGAATCTTAAGCAGACTCCATGCTGAGTGCAGAGCCTGATGTAGGCCTTAATCTCACGATCCTGAGATCATGTCCTGAGCTGAAACCAAGAGTCAGATGCTCAACAGACTGAGCTACCCAGGTACCTCTGTATTTGTATGTATATATATTTGTTGTTTCTACTGATTGATTGATTTTTAAGGTCAATTAGCCGACCTGTAGTACATCATTAGTTTTAGATATAGTGTTTAATGATTCATTAGTTGTGTATAATACCCAGTGCTCATCAGATCATACGCCCTCCTTAAGATTTTATTTTTAAGTAATTTATACACCTAACATGGGGCTCGAACTCACAACTCTCTGAGAACAAGAGCTGCATGCTGTCCTATCTAATCTAGCCAAGTGCCTTTACACTTACTTTTAAATTGAAAACCATGAGTTCTCATCAGTATCTTCAATTCCAACCCAATACCACAAGGCTCATTCTCGTTTTTTTTTCTCTTTCATATTGGTAACTCTCTTCTCTGACAGTGAGAAACCTGGCTTCATTTATCCTTAATAATTTCATTAGGCCATGTGTATGTAATCTGCATTTCTTCCATTATCTCTTCTTCTATGGAGATACCCTCCTAACCCCACTCTGTCTTCAACACCTGATACCAGGCCACCTCTGCATGGATACCTTCCTCATCCTTCTTGGCCACTGACACCCTGTACCAGGCTATGTTTTGTGGGCATACCCATTCTATCCCATTAAGTTTCTGATGTTGCACACTGCCTACGCCACCCCTCTTCCACTGTGTGGATGTGCTGTTAACTCCACATAGGTTTTGACATTACATGCCAGACCACCCCTCTGCAGAAATGCTTTTCACACCCTTCCCCACTCAGGTTCTAACCCCTCAATGCCAGGATGTCCCTCTTCCCACATCAATTTTTTTTAAACACTGCTTTGGCTCTGATACCCCACGTCAGGCAGCCTCTTCTGGAAACATCATCCTAACTCTCTTTGAGTTCAAACACCCCTCTCTAGGCTGCTTCTTTACCTGTAAGGAAATTGTCCTCATCTTGTATGGACTGTCACATCACATGCCAGGAAGTCTCTCCCTTTCATGGACACTGTACTCACTCTTCTTGGATATGACACCTCACGCCAGACCTTACCACTGCATGTATGCTTTCCTTGCCCTGCTCAGGCTCTGACACCTTGCTTTAGGTTGCCACCTTACCCTCATGGATGCACTCTTCACCTTGTTCAGGATCTGACATCCTGTATGAGCCTGCCTGTCATCATGGACATCTTTCTTACTCTACTTGGGCTCTGATATTGCATGCCAAGTTGCAACTCTGTAGGCCTTCCTCATCCTGCCCAGTTCTAACTTCACATGGTGAGTTGTGCTCCAGCATGGATACCCTCCTAATCCCACCTAGGCTGGGATATCCCAGCCAGACCACTTCTCCCATTAATACCTTTCTCATTCTACTTGGGCTTTGACACTGTCATCAGGCCACTCCCTCTGCAAGGGGCTTTCATTTCTCATACCACACAGCTCCCTTCACTCCATGTGGACACTTTCCTCACTGTCCTTGGACTCTGGTAGCCTATGCCAGGCCACTCCTCCTTGGGGATGCCCTTCTTGCCCTGCCCTGGCTGTGAGTCCCTATACTAGACTGACCTCTAGTATGGATACTCTCCTAACTTTACTTGTGTGCCAGCACCCTATGTCTGGTCATTTCTCTACATGAACTCTCTCTTCTCGCTATTTTGGCTTTGACACTCCATGTTAGACCACCTCCATATCTGCACAGGTGCCCTCTGTACCCTACTTGGGCTCCATAAACTTATGCCATACCTCCCTTACCTCACTCAGGCTCTAACTGCCTGCCCTCCAGATGCCTCTGTTGCTCTGTCCCCAGCAAATGGCTTTCAAATGGAATTTCTCAGGAATGGGAGGGAAGAGGAAAGACATCAGTGCATGTTTTAAATGCCTTGGTGGGGGGAGTATTGTATGTGTCTTCCCCAGAGGTATGGTTAGGGGTAGATCCATTCCATTACATCAGTTTCTCTGAACCTTTGGATTCTTTCTAAAGGATGTCAGAGAAGTTCAGGCATTTTGACATCAATGACTGCAGGCCATCTCTGAGTCTAGGCTTTTTTTTTTTAGTTTTTAACATTTATTGAGGCTTCTTAACCAAATCTGTCCATATCATGATGGTTACAAACTTCCTAACTCTACTCATCCTTTCAGTATGTTTTGGAATGGGGAAAAATCTTATAATCCAAAAATCCACAACAATTAAAACAATGTTGGAAACTGCCATAAAAACACAAGTGAAAAACTCCATCTTTTTAAAAATTAATTAATTAATTTATTTATTTTCAGCGTAACAGTATTCATTGTTTTTGCACCACACCCAGTGCTCCATGCAGTACGTGCCCTCCCTATTACCCACCACCTGGTTCCTCAACCTCCCACCCCCCCCCCCCCGCCCCTTCAAAACCCTCTGGTTGTTTTTCAGAGTCCATAGTCTCCATCTTTTTTAAGAACCACAAGATGATGAATTCAGGAAGAACACACACAAAAAAATTGTAACTGAATCAATGAGTCTAGACTTTGATTAATTTAACAGACCATTACCACACACTTTAGTGCTTTAGTCAACACTTTAAAGTTTGAATTCTGGATGAGTACATCAATGAATTTTACCCTATTAAGTCTTATATTTCTTCCCTCTTGGTCAACACCCTTAAAACTCACTTCCATATATGCTTTCTATGCTCTTGCCAATACAGGGAGGTCTGATGAGTCTTTTGGGGTATAGGCTTTCTCCAATTTGTGCTATTTTGGGATCTAACTGTCCTCATGGACTTGGAGAACATGAGAATGTGGATCTAGAGGAGGCTAAATACTATCTTGTCTGACAATTGCCCCAGGGTATTTATTGAAAAGACTGTAAAGACTATGCATATTTTATGTTAATCAATTATCTCTTTCTCACTTCCTTTTCCTTGCTTCCTTGATGAAGAGTACTGGTGGTGGCTAATGTTATAATTTAGGTTCCAGATAGGAACATAATTGAATCAACATCACCTCATGATGATATATTGTCATAGATTTTGTGTTTTCTCTGTTGGAGATGAGAGAGTTCTTCCTTTGCACAAAAGACAGGAATCACTTCTGATGCACAAAAGACATGAATCACTTCTGATGCACAAAAGACACGAATCACTTCTGAGGAATAAGGGTAGACTTTGCTGATTATTCTTTGCTCTTGTTCCCGTCCAATTTCTACTCTTGTGAGCCTCGTTCTGTGACCTAGGAGGTTTATCCCTGCAGACTGTATATTCTTAATTCTTTTGCATGTTGGCTTGTAGTTGGGTTTGGTAAAGGGGTAGAAATGGTAAAAGATTGAATAGTAGAAAGAGAGGGGGATCAGGGTATTTCTTCCTCACTCCATCCTTGCTCTGACTCTGTCTCTGGCAATAGTTTCATCCCTGTACAACTGGAATACCTACTGGGCTCCTCTTCCATGGTTCTGGCACTCACTGGGCTCTGGTAACTCTGTTACTTCCCTGACCCTTTGGCTCTAGGGATGGTAATGGTTTCCCACTCATACTTTACAATTCACTGTTTCTTCCTATGACTCTGACCACTCACTGTAAATAGCCTTTTTACAAACTGTTAATCTGAACCATCTAAGTGAATTATTTTGTTGTCAGAGCCCTGCTGATAAAGTCTGTTTGTATCTTCATTCTTTGCTTTATCTCCATGATTAAATAACAATAATTCTGGAAGTGGAGAACTCCCCACTTGGGTGTTTTTCTGTACACTTTCTGGGTGTTCTACAGTGCTTGGAGATAGAGCATCAGGGAAATAAAAATGATTCATCTAGGAAAGTTACTTTTTTAAAAAAGAAGTTTAATAAAATCTATACAAGTAATACATGGTCCTGATGGAATATTTAGGAAACCACAAAGAGAAAATAAAATTTCCAGTGATTCCCCTCTACAGAAATAACCACTAATAACATTTTAATAAACACCTTTTTAAACTGAGTTTACATTTCCTAAAATATCCACAATTCCTGAAGCAGTGCTAACTTGAATTCTTGGGCTTTTAGAATTTTCACAACTTCCCACATCGGCGGTAGTATGTATAAGGCAGGGGCAATTGAAGAAAAGAGAAACACAGTGGAGGAGGAAGCAGACCTGGAGTGGTTTCATAATTCAGCACCTTTCTAGACTGTCATATTTGATGCACTGGATAGACCCCACCCACTCCAAGTCCTGCTGGGCTGGGTTGGGCTTGTGTGCTCTCTGGGAGGGGCTGCCTTTTCCAGTTCTCACACTCAGAGGACTATAAGCCAGAAGCATGGGTAAATAAGCCACAGTTGCACAGCTGGCTGCCCTATACAAAGCTCCTTTGGAATACATGGAAACCTCTAGAGCCTAAGGCAGCCAGCCCAGAGAGAGAGAGAGAGACGTTAAGAACCAATTAATTCTTCAGCAGCCCTGAAAAGGTTAATCCCAAATTAACTGCAGAACACAAATGTGTTCCCACAGGGAAGAATTTAATCTTATTGTGGGTAATAACTTCAATCTTCAGAACTGGAGCTTATTTTCTAGATGCCAAGGTTATTTTGTTTTCCCTCAGAATCCAAAGAGCCAAAAATCCCTGCTATTTGATTCCTGTGTCTCCTCAAAAGAAATTACACTATTATGTATGTGTAGAACATCTTGTACCTATCCCCTATATTCGCTTTTCCACTGCTTAGTGTTATGCTGACCCCAGATAATCAACCCTTTTGTCATCAAGGTTATAAATTAGACTGGGTCTATAAAATAGACCACAAATTAGGGGAATCCGCACAGGCAGAGATGTACACACAGAAGAGTTACTCTGAGCTAGCTGATTGGTGCCAAAGTACAACTTTTCTTCCTGAGGAATGTCCTCTCTCTTTGTCTCACTACTTCAGAGCAACTGAAGCATCAGCTTTCTACCAGTTTCCTCCTCTGGAGAGTTAGCAGTAGCAACAGAAGGATGGAATTTATATATCATCCTTCTTGCTTGTCCTTTCTTTCTTATTCTATTGTTCTTCATGCCTCTAGTTTCACTCTAAACAGATCCTGTTGTGAATCTACTTTTTTAAAAAAGAGTTTATATATTTATGTATGAGAGAGAGAGAGAGAACACAAGAAGAGGGAGGGGCCGAGAGTGAGGGAGAACCAGGTTTCCTGCTGAGCAGGGAGTCCAATGCAGACTGGGATCATGATCTGAGCTGAAGGTGGAGGCTGGTATCATGACCTGAGCCAAAGGCAGAGACTTAACCAACTGAGTCACCCAGGCACCCCATGAATCTGCTTTTTTAAAGACCTAAAGAAAGAGATATCATGTGAAAAATCTGTCATAGGCCAATTGTAGGACTTAAAGTACAGAGAGAACCAATCTTCCTATTTAAAAACAGAAGGCTACCTTCACTTTAACTCTGCTAGTTGAATATGTGTCTTTTGGAAATCTTGTAGCACCTTTTCAGTTAATATTGAGGTGAGCTAGTCAAACGTTTACTGAGCTTCAAATAGAAAGGTATCTGGGAAGGGTGGACTCTCAGTAAACTTGTTTGCTCAAAATGAGTGCCAGGATTCAACAAATTTGCTGAAGCTTCCTAGTAACTGCCTGCACATCTTATTTTTGTCAAGCTTCATTCTCACAGACCTTTGTCTACATATTAAGAAGAATCTCAAGATTGTCAAGCAGGAATGCAAGAAGAACAACAAAGAGAATTTTAGGAGAAGGAAGAGGGGACTAAACCACTATTCCTGTGAAGCATTAGATATGGTCTTAGGATAGTCTTCAGTGGTGCTCTTAATAATAAATAATAAAATTAATAATTAATTAATACTTAATAATAAAAGCAAAGTTGTACAATCCTCGCTTTCTTCTGATTCCCTGTAAGGGAAGGATTAGCTTAGCAATGACATAAAAGACTACATAAAAAGAACTCTTCTGATTGTTTTCTGGAGTACTGAGATTATTTTCCACTCTACAGAATTGGGGAAGGAGAATATTTATTAAGCTTTTTCTTTAAAAGATTTTATTTATTTATTTGACAGAGATAACAAGTAAGCAGAGAGGCAGGCGGTTGGGGGGGCGGGGTGCAGGATCCCTGCTGAGCAGAGAGCCCAATGCGGCTCCATCCCAGGACCCTGAGATCATGACTTGAGCCGAAGGTAGAGGCTTAACCCACTGAGCCACCCAGGAGCCCCGGGGAGAAGGAGAATATTGATGAGAACTCTGAGGGGATAGAAAGGATAACAACACTTTCGGAAAGAGGGAAAGACAGACTGAATCCCAGAGGCCTTTGGCTAGGAAGTAAGTCTGGGCCTGAGAAAGGACCCTGAAGTTGCGATTAGAAAGGCCTATATGTGGGATATATCACCTATCATAGTCTATTGTTATCATAATGAAAATTTGCAGATGAGAAACCAAAGAATAGTGAGATAAATGCCATATTCACTTTTTTCATATGATTAATTTTACCAGTTCATAACTTTTGATTCCCAGCTCAGACATGATCTCATTGGACGATAGTGCCTCCAAATGGAAATATACTGAAGGAAAATGTGTCCTACTCAAGTAGGGATAGTCAAACAAAGAGATAACTGGTTTTAGAGTGGATGCCAAAATATTGTTTTCCTTTTAAAGTTTAACAGAAGCGAACAAAATGTTGTAAGTATTAGAAGATATCGTCTGCCTTGAGAACTTGATTTTTATGTGCTTTAAGCATGGGATCATCTTAGCATGGTGTAATAGAAGGACATTGGATTTAATGACTTATTTCTTCACTTAGAATTAATGTTACCTAGCTTCTCTGAGCCACAACTTTCCCATCTGTAGAATGGAGATAATAAAATTGCCTAATTTATAGTGCTATTGTGAGGATTAAAAGAGATGATGCATATAAAGCACTTTATAAAAATAGCTCAACAAATGCTCATTTCTCTTTCCTTTTCCACTTATACAGAAGTTTGTCTAGTGTGTTTAGCTTGAGTCAAAAATAGTGGCTCTAAACCGTTCTCTGAATTTAGTTAAAACCCTTTGGGCCATTTGTAGAATGGTCCATCTCACCATAAGTGTGCATTTTTCCAAATATGGGTTTTAGCATACATTCAGATATACTTTTGCTCATCCAACAAGATTAAGTGAAACCCCAGCCCACAAGAGCTTTATCTTTATTACTTCTTTTTCCTCCTCTTCATTATCTTAGACCCCAGAAGACAGGACTGAATATCACAGGCAGCTCCATAATTCAGCACAAGAGTAACAAAGCTAGAAAGTACATCATTGTCGAGAGGCTTTGCTTGTCCTCAGGCAGGGTTTTCTTAGCCTTAGCACTATGAATGTTTTCACCTAGATTCTTCTTTGCTGTGAGACACTGTCCTCTGTACTATAAGATGTTTAGCCTCATCCTTGGCCTCTACCCACTAGATGTGAGTAGCACCCCTTCCCTGTGTTGTGACAACCAAGAGTGTCTCCAGACATTACCAAATGTCCCCTGGGGAGGGGGTTAACATTGTTACCAGTCTTAGGAGAATCAAATCAGCTACCTGTTTGGCATACAAACATCCTATAAGGAAGACAAATGAAATCTTTAGGAGTGATTGGAAATTCAAAGGACAAGGAAGAATGGGGGAAAAAAGAGTTCAGGCAGAGGGACAGTCTAGATTTAGAAAGAGAACCTAGTTCATATGCCAGGCCTCATCGATACAAAGAGTCATAAAACATACGTCCTCCTTTTGAGGAGCTCACATTTTAGTGGGAGAAACTGCCACTTGAACAATGAGAACACTGGAGTGAGTGCTAGAGGAGGGGCACCCATCCTCTAGTGCAAGGAAGGCTTTCCAGAAAAGATTACATTTGAACTGAAGCATGAGTAAGTATTAGTATGAAGAAGATAAAGGGAAGATGGAAGAGATGTAAAAGAATTTGATGTCTGGAGGGAATTGCAAATCATTTAGATTGACTGGGAGAAGAGCACTCAAGAACAAGGAGTGGTGGGAAAAGAAGGCCTATTAAGCTAGATAAGAAGCAGATCTTCTAAGCAATGTTAAAGAATCAATTCTGAGAACTACCAGGAGTCATTGAGTTTCTCCATGATCCAATTTGGATTTAGGGAAGATTACTTTGGCAGTAGTGTGGAAAATAGATTGGAAGTAGGGGGACTTATTAGGAGGTTATTGTTGTAACCCAGATGATTATGGCCTGAGTGGTGGCAGTGACATGGAAATCAAGACCTATTTAGGTGGTGAGAGCAACAGGATCTGGGGTCTAAGTAGATAGGAGGACAGTTTTTGGCTAGTGCTACTAAAGGTTATTCACTGGGATGGAAAACATGGCGACAGAAGCTTGGAAAGAAGACGAAGTTTCAGTTTGGGAAAGTTGAATTTGAGGTGGTTGTGATCATCGAGGTGGGGATATTTGGTAGGCATGAAATATATGAGTCTGAACATCAGGAGAAAATTTAGGGTAGAGTTATAAGATTGAGAGTCATCAGGGGAAATTGGAGCCATGGGAATGAATGACATCATCTAAGGAGAATATCTGAAAAGAGATGAGGGCAAGGATATTCCCATGGCTTGTTTCTTCATTTTTGTCACCTCCTCTAAGAGTCTTTCCTTGAATGTATAAAATATCACCCTTCTCACTTTCTATTTCTTTACCCTGTGTTTTTGTTTTTGTTAATAACACATCACAGTCCTTTGTTATATATGTAACCCATTTGCTTCATGGCTATTCCCAGATATTTACAACAGTTTAATTCACTAGCATTAAAAATAAGTTAAACCGTTCAGAATAACAATTTCCATCTCACATTCAATTTAAAGCTTCTCCTCCAGCCCCCAACCTCTGGTACAGCTTGATTAGAGATCCCATTGGATCTCTAGGGAAAAAGGGGCCTGTTCTTTCACTCTCCTTTCTGCACCTCATCCCCTACTTTCTCTGCTGCTTCTTTGTGGTTGAGGATTGGGTAGGGAGAGGGAGTATTAGAGGGAAAACAAGAGGCTTAATTCACTGAAGCTGGTGTATTCTGGCTATCAATACCCTTTGTGAGGTTGATGTTCAAATACTGTCTTTTATTTTATTTTTTATTTTTTTAAAAATTTAATTTATTTGACAGAGAGAGAGAAAGAGAGCACAAGTAGGGGAAGCAGCAGGCAGAGGGAGAGGCAGGCTCCCCACTGAGCAGGGAACCAGACAGAAGGCTTGATTCCAGGACCCTGGGATCATGATGTAACCCGAAGGCAGCTGCTTAAAGCCTGAGCCACCCAGGCACCCCCCAATACTGGTTTTTATTGTGCTGTGTTTTTGTGGTTTCTTTAGAGACCCCTTCACTCCACAACCTCCTAGTGGGGACCTCTACCCAAACCGTTCCATGATGGGAACAATGTATCTTCTGACTGTTTTCCCACACAACTTATTCTCATGTGATTGTCATTCTTCTGCTAGAATTACCAGCTACACTGCGAGGAAACTATCTGGCCAATAGAAAATATGGTTTCTTGGAAGTCTAGATACTTTTCTTTGCCTTGCCACTGTCAATAACTTCAACCTGGCTTCTGTCTTTAGATTTCTTCGGGTTAAAGTCAAGCATAAGTTTCTATCTTCTCCAGACAGCACAGGACATAGGTGAGGTTCCCTCATGGACTCTACTCCAGTGGCCACATGGGCAGGCCTAAACATTTCTGTAGTACAGTAAGCCTTCAGGCTGGAAGTAAGATGCCAGTAAACCTTCTTGAAAGGTTTAATTGGGATGTGTTTACTTGGCTTGAGGAGAGGAACCATAGTGATTTTTACTTCTATGAATTCCCTTTAAAAAAAATCTTCTTTTCCTTCCTCCAATTAATCTCTAGAATTCTACTATATAAATTGGAGTTGAATGGTGAAGAATGATAATTGAAACACTAGTTTGGTCACCTCTTAGCAAGTCCTATTTGATATATTTGCTTATCACTGAGAGGCGGTATAGAGAACTAGTTAAGACCAGGAAGAAATAGAAAACCTGAACAGGCCCATAACCAGTAAGGAGATTGAAACAGTCATCAAAAATCTCCAAACAAACAAAAGCCCAGGGCCAGACGGCTTCCCAGGGGAATTCTACCAAACATTTAAAGAAGAACTCATTCCTATTCTCCTGAAACTGTTCCAAAAAATAGAAATGGAAGGAAAACTTCCAAACTCATTCTATGAGGCCAGCATCACCTTGATCCCAAAACCAGACAAGGATCCCACCAAAAAAGAGAACTACAGACCAATATCCTTGATGAACACAGACGCAAAAATTCTCGCCAAAATACTATCCAATAGGATTCAACAGTACATTAAAAGGATTATTCACCACGATCAAGTGGGATTTATTCCAGGGCTGCAGGGTTGGTTCAACATCCGCAAATCAATCAATGTGATAGAACACATTAATAAAAGAAAGAACAAGAACCATATGATACTCTCAATGGATGCTGAAAAAGCATTTGACAAAGTACAGCATCCCTTCCTGATCAAAACTCTTCAAAGTGTAGGGATAGAGGGCACATACCTCAATATTATCAAAGCCATCTATGAAAAACCCACCGCAAATATCATTCTCAATGGAGAAAAACTGAAAGCTTTTCCATTAAGGTCAGGAACACGGCAGGGATGTCCATTATCACCACTGCTATTCAACATAGTATTAGAAGTCCTAGCCTCAGCAATCAGACAACAAAAAGAAATTAAAGGCATCCAAATTGGTAAAGAAGAAGTCAAACTATCACTCTTCGCAGATGATATGATACTATATGTGGAAAACCCAAAAGACTCCACTCCAAAACTGCTAGAACTTGTACAGGAATTCAGTAAAGTGTCAGGATATAAAATCAATGCACAGAAATCAGTTGCATTTCTGTACACCAACAACAAGACTGAAGAAAGAGAAATTAAGGAGTCAATCCCATTCACAATTGTACCCAAAACTATAGGATACCTAGGAATAAACCTAACCAAAGAGACTAAGAATCTATACACAGAAAATTATAAAGTACTCATGAAAGAAATTGAGGAAGACACAAAAAAATGGAAAAATGTTCCATGCTCCTGGATTGGAAGAATAAATATTGTGAAAATGTCTATGCTACCTAAAGCAATCTACACATTTAATGCTATCCCTATCAAAATACCATCCATTTTTTTCAAAGAAATGGAACAAATAATCCTAAAATTTATATGGAACCAGAAAAGACCTCGAATAGCCAAAGGAATATTGAAGAACAAAGCCAAAGTTGGTGGCATCACAATTCCGGACTTCAAGCTCTATTACAAAGCTGTCATCATCAAGACAGCATGGTACTGGCACAAAAACAGACACATAGACCAGTGGAACAGAATAGAGAGCCCAGAAATCGACCCTCAACTCTATGGTCAACTAATCTTCGACAAAGCAGGAAAGAATGTCCAATGGAAAAAAGACAGCCTCTTCAATAAATGGTGCTGGGAAAATTGGACAGCCACATGCAGAAAAATGAAATTGGACCACTTCCTTACACCACACACGAAAATAGACTCCAAATGGATGAAGGACCTCAATGTGAGAAAGGAATCCATCAAAATCCTTGAGGAGAACGCAGGCAGCAACCTCTTCGACCTCAGCCGCAGCAACATCTTCCTAGGAACAACGGCAAAGGCAAGGGAAGCAAGGGCGAAAATGAACTATTGGGATTTCATCAAGATCAAAATCTTTTGCACAGCAAAGGAAACAGTTAACAAAACCAAAAGACAGCTGACAGAATGGGAGAAGATATTTGCAAACGACATATCAGATAAAGGGCTAGTATCCAAAATCTATAAGGAACTTAGCAAACTCAACACCCAAAGAACAAACAATCCAATCAAGAAATGGGCAGAGGACATGAACAGACATTTCTGCAAAGAAGACATCCAGATGGCCAACAGACACATGAAAAAGTGCTCCACGTCACTCAGCATCAGGGAAATACAAATCAAAACCACAATGAGATATCACCTCACACCAGTCAGAATGGCTAAAATTAACAAGTCAGGAAATGACAGATGCTGGAGAGGATGTGGAGAAAGGGGAACCCTCCTCCACTGTTGGTGGGAATGCAAGCTGGTCCAACCACTCTGGAAAACAGCATGGAGGTTCCTCAAAATGTTGAAAATAGAACTACCCTATGACCCAGCAATTGCACTACTGGGTATTTACCCTAAAGATACAAACATAGTGATCCGAAGGGGCACGTGTACCCGAATGTTTATAGCAGCAATGTCTACAATAGCCAGACTATGGAAAGAACCTAGATGTCCATCAACAGATGAATGGATCAAGAAGATGTGGTATATATACACAATGGAATACTATGCAGCCATCAAAAGAAATGAAATCTTGCCATTTGCGACGACGTGGATGGAACTAGAGCGTATCATGCTTAGTGAAATAAGTCAATCGGAGAAAGACAACTATCATATGATCTCCCTGATATGAGGACATGGAGAAGCAACATGGGGGGGTAGGGGGATAGGAGAAGAATAAATGAAACAAGATGGGATTGGGAGGGAGACAAACCATAAATGACTCTTAATCTCACAAAACAAACTGGGGGTTGCTGGGGGGAGGTGGGATTGGGAGAGGGGGAGCGGGCTATGGACATTGGGGAGGGGAGGCGAACCATAAGAGACTATGGACTCTGAAAAACAACCTGAGGGTTTTGAAGGGTCAGGGGTGGGAGGTTGGGGGAACAGGTGGTGGGTGATGGGGAGGGCACGTTTTGCATGGAGCACTGGGTGTTGTGCAAAAAGAATGAATACTGTTACGCTGAAAAAATAAATAAAAAGGGAAAAAAAAAAAATCATATATAAAAAAAAAAAAAAAAAAAAAAAAAAGAACATAGACTCTGGAGCTATACTGTCTGACTTCAAATCTTGACTTAACCATTTGATCTCCTTGTACTTCAGTTTTTTTATTTGTGAAATGGGAGTAATAATAATATCTACACTGTAGGATTTTTGTGAGGAATTAATATGTATGTGTATCTTAGATTCTTACCTTAAAACGGTATTTAGAGTGATGATAAGTGCTATGTGTGTTTGCTATTAGTGCTATTGTTTATTTTTCTTTGGCTTAGAATGTAACCTCTATGTGTGTAAGAACTTTTTTGTTTACTGCTGCATTTCCAGCTACTAAAACAGTGCATATAAGAGGCACTAATAAATGTTGGTGCTCTCAGATTCCTTCTGAATAAATTAATGTGACATTTAAACCTTAAATATTAAGATGTGGACAGAGAAAGTGGGGTTTGAGATGATTAAGAAAGATAGGTAGAGAGATAGGAGAACCAGGAGGCCGTGATGTTCCAGAAACCACAGGAGAGGAAAATTTAACAAGGAAGGAGTGGGCAATAGCATCAAACATTGCTAGAATGTCAAAGGTAAATAAAACTAAAATACAGTCAGTACATTTTGTAACAAGGAACCCCTATATTTCACTTTCATATCCTGGTAAGTAATGGTGTTTTTTCCCCAGAGATGCTTTTATTAAAATGAATAACCACTCAGAATAAATCTTTGAATAGGTCTTAAAGTTTTTAGCCCTGCATTATCGAACTCCAATGAACAAACCAGTCCTGCACTTACTTAATTTTGTCCATAAACACAAAGGACCCAGTCTCAGTACAATTTGGTACATTTTCCCTTGACCTGGACTCACCTCTTGAATCAAACAACAAAACCTGTTGTGAACATCTGCTTCTAACTCCATGCCACTTCCCCTCCCAAGTATGTTCTTCTCCTTTCCTCCTACCCCTTCTCTCTTTACAAAACTATAAGTGAATGTATAAAAAAACTCTTACAACTTAGTAAGTAATAAAAAGATAAATAACCCGATTAAAAAATGGCAAAGGATCTGAATAGACGTTTCTTCAGAGAAGATATACTGATGGCTATAAGCACATGGAAAAGATGGTTAACATCATTACCTATTATGGAAATGCAAATCAAAACTATAATCAGATACTACTTCACACCCACTGGGATGTCTGTAATAAAAGAAACCAGTACTAACGGGTGTCTTTGAGGAAAAGGAGAAATTGAAACCCTCATGCATTGCTCGTAGGAATGTAAAATAGTACAGCCATGTTGGAAAATAGTTTGGTGATTCCTTAAAGGCTAAACATAGATATAGCTATTCTACTCCTAGGTATATAGACAAGAGATTTGAAAACACGTGTTCAAAAAAATCTCATACATAAATGTTTGTATCAGCATTATTCATAATTTCCCAAATGGGGAAATAACCCAAATGTCTATCAACTGATGACTGGATAAGCAAAGTATGGAGAATTCAATGGATTATTATTCAGCCATAAGAAAAGAATGAAGAATGATTTGAATGATGTCACCAATAACAATGGAGAAGAGAACAATGGAGAAGAGAAGAAGAGAATTGAATGGTTACAATTAGCCACTGAATAAAATCCAAATTTCTTTAAAAAACAAGATTTTATTTATTTATTTGACAGAGAGAGACACAGCAAGAGAGGGAATACAAGCAGGAGAGTGGGAGAGGGAGAAACAGGCTTCCCATGGAGCAGGGAGCCCGATGTGGGGCTTGATCCCAGGCCCCTGAGATCATTACCTAAGCTGAAGGCAGATGCTTAATGACTGAGCCACCCAGGCACCCCTAAAGTCCAAATTTCTTAACTTGACTCATAAGGCTAACAGAGTCTAGTCTCTACCCAACTGTCATGGGTTAAATTGTGTCCCCCGCCCCCAGTTCATATGTTGAAGTCCTAACACCCCAGTACCTCAGAATATATTATAACTTGGAAATAAGACCATTGTAGATGTAACTGAGTAAGATGAAATCATTTGGGTGGATCCTAATGTCATATGACTGGTATCTTTATAAAAGGGGGAAATATGAGCACAGGGACACACACACAGGGAGAATGCCATGTGAAGATGAGGGCAGAGATCAGGGTAATGCTTCTACAAGCCAAGAAATGCCAAAGATTGTCAATAGACCACCAGAAGCTAAGAGAGAGGAACACGGAAAAGATTCTTACAGCCCTCAGAAAGAATTAATTCTGCACCTTGTTTTCAGACTTCAAGACTCCTAAACTGTGAGACAAGAAGTTTCTGTTGTTTAAGCCACTCACTTTGTGCTACTTGGTTACAGCAGGCCTAGAAAATTAATATACCATCTTTCTAGCCTCATCTATTATCATTTTTTCTTTACACTTTCTGCTCCAACAACACTAACTTCCTTGTGCTTACTTCCTTTGCATAGAGCTGGTGTTTCTAGCCTTTTAGTTTTTGCTTATGCTACTCTTCTGCCTGCAACTCCTTTTTGGTCTAGCTTAGTCCTACTCATGCTTTAAGATTCAGAGAAGCTATTACTTTTTCCAAGGACCCTTCTTCACTGACCACTCTCCACAAGGATTGTATAAATAGCCTTCCTCAGTGCTCCCACATATCCTGTGTCTTTCCCCAGCTTTGTACTTTCCATACTGTATTATAATTTTATGGATTTTCTGCCTCTTTCCACCCCACACAATATACTGTGAACTCCTTGAGGAAAGGGTCACTAAAATCCTACAGCTTACTAGCACAGTATACTTTGCACATAGTAGATGCTCAATGCATTTCTTTGAATGAAGGGACTTCTTTTTTTTAGCGTTTATTCATTTTCTTTTTTTTCCCATAGCACCTATTAAAGTGCTTCACACATAATGGGTGCTCAGTACCTCTGGCCAGTGGGTGTCAAATAAGGACATTTGGCAATATCTGGAGACATTTTTGGTTGTCACTACTGGCATCTAGTGGGTAGAGGCCAGAGATGCTGTTAAACATCTTAGAATGCACAGGATAGCTCCCCAAAACAAAACACTATCTGGTTCAAAATATCAATAGTGTGGAGGTGGAGAGACCCTAATCTTGACTGAATAAGAGACTGAATCTACTTTTTATATCATATACTCACTGCAGACCACTAGTATACTAAATTTGCTTTGTCAGGAAGCCTGATTTTTTTTTTTAACAAAAATAAACTATTTCCTGACAAGAAATGAAGGGGGGAGTGTTCTGGCATCCAGAATTAAGATTTTGGCAATTGAAAAGTACCTGATTAATAACAGAACAGACATATAAGTTACAATATCTTTAAATCTGAAATACTCTACAACAGTGAAAACAAATGAATGAGATATATATATGTCTAATTTTCACTATACACACACACACACACACAGTGTATATATACTATATACTATATTTCACTCTCTGTGTGTGTGTGTGTGTGTGTGTGTGTGTGTGTCTCAACAGGGATAAATCTCCTAAGCATAATGTTGAGTGAGGAAAGCAAATTGCAGAAGGTACATACAAGAGTGATACTGTTTAGGTAAAGTGCTACATGTAGTTTAGGGGTAGACACATATACAGTAATGCATAAAGAGATGCATGGAAAAGATCAAGAGTAAATCTGGTGAATAGTGGAATAGTGAAAACCTCAGGGCAGAGGTATATACAGAGGGCTTCAATTGCAGTGGTAATGCCTTATTTCATAAGCTGGGTAGTGGGCGTATCTTTGTTATATTATTCTCTATATATTTATGTATTTTTGAAATATTTAACACTTTTATAAAAGAGCAATTGCTCAATACTGAGGCATCCTATTGGGTTGAGGAAAATCTCCATCTTGTTAGTTTACACTAGCCAGAATTCCCTCAATGTGTCAAAATTGAATGACTCATTGAATCCAATCATTCTCTATGGGACAGGGTCTTACATACTATACATAGGGTAATATTCCATAAGTTGCTGTTTGCATTGTCCTGCAATGTCTAAACTTGGTGATAATCACATATTTATTGAAATTTCATGTTATGCAGTCTAAAAATATCATCAATTTTAGTATTATTCATTATTTTTCAAAACTATGAAAATGTCCTTTGATGTTCATCATTTAAAATAACAAAGTAATGGGAAGGGGCGCCTGGCTGGCTCAGCTGGTTAAGTGGCCGACTCTTGATTTCCGCTTAGGTAATGATCTCAGTGTCCTGGGATCAAGCCCCACGTCGGGGTCTACACTCAATGGGGAGCCTGCTTGAGGAATCTCTCTCTCCCTCTTATTCTGCCCCTCCCCCTGCTCACACATGCTCTCTTTCTCTCTCAAATAAATAAATCTTTTAAAAAAATAACAAGATAATGGGAAAAGAATGGTCTTTTCAACAAATGATGGCAGGAAACAGGATATCTACATACAAAAGAGTATGAGATTGAACGCTTACTTTACAACATATACAAAAATGAATTAAAATAGAACAAAGACCTAAACATAGAGCTAAAACTATAAAACTATTAGAGGAAAACATATGGACGTTGGATTTGCCAATGATTTTTTTTTTTTGGATATGACATCAAAGCACAGACAACAACAACATAATAAATAAATTGAACTTCATTAAAATTAAAAAGTTTTGAACATCAAAAGATACTATCAAGAGAATGAAAAGACAACTCACAGAATAGAAGAAAATATTAGCAAAGCATATATCTGATAATGGATTAATACCCAAAATATGTAAAGAACCCCCAAAACTCAACAAAACCAAATCCAATTAAAAAATGGACAAAGGACTTGAATAGATATGTCTCTGAAGAAAATATTAAAATATTAAAAAATATTAAAATATTTTTTAAAAGATTTTTATTTGACACAGTGACAAATAAACACAAGAAATGATGATCAACATTGCAAGCCACTAGGGAAAATGTAAGTCAAAACCTAAATGAGATACTACGTCACACTTATTAGCGATGGCTATTATGTAAACAAAACCCCCCAGAAAATACCAAGTTTCTGTGAGGATATGGAAAAATTGGAATCCTTGTGCATTGCTGCTGAAAATCAGTTTGGCAATTCCTTAGAAAGCTAAATATAGAATTACCACATAATAAAGTGATTCCACTTCTAGGTATATGTCAAGAGAATTGAAAGCAGAGACTCAGGCACTTGTACACCAATGCTCGTGGCAGCATTTTTCACAACAGCTGAAAGACGGAAGCAACTCAAATGCCCATCAACTGATTAACAGACAAAATGTAGTGTATTCATAAATGGAGTATTATTCAGCCTTAAAAAGAAATTCTGATATGTGCTACAACATGGATTTGCTTGCACTGGATCTCTTACAATATATAGTTATAAGATTTTGAGCACAGAATCCTTGCGGCAAGCAAGGAGGGGCAAACAGAAGTGGACAGCACAAAGTCTGTGCAAAAAGGCCATTGCCTAATTTTGTTTTGGTTCATTGTTTATGTTTCTCTTTCTCTGTGTATTTGCAGTTGGTTCAGTGAGACTGTCTTAAGTAAAAGAGTCAGATCCTCACATCCTCTTTAATGAGGTGGACCTTAGAGAGTGAGAAACTGCAGAGGTAGAAATAAAAACATAAAATAATATCTGGAAGTTTTGCTGAAAAATAAGGGGATTGAACTAAATGTTTTCTGGAGTCCCTTCTGGCTGAGGGGGTTTCCAGTTTCTGCTAAGCACCACCAGCAAAAAAAGGAGCAGAAAAGTGCTTGGTCTGAATTCCCACAGGCCACATTAGGGAGATGGAACACTTGCAAAGCCTAGGGCTGAGCACAGGGTCCCTGATTGCTGAGTTGGCAAAGATAGAACAAAAGGATTTCCTTTTTGAAGTAGCTTCTTCACACTTCAGGCTGTGCATGGGGTACTAAAGGGCTAAAATATGGAAGAAAACTTTAGGTAGAACCTGGGAGCTTAATTTTACTGTTTTATCTGCTAGAATTAAAATGATTTTTTTCAGGGCACCTGGATGGCTCAGTCAGTCGTGTCCAACTCTTGGTTTCAGCTAGGGTTGTGATCTCATGGGTCCTGATATGGAGGGCCCAGTCAGGCTCCAGGCTCAGTGGAGAGTCTGCTCCTCCCCCCACTCTCTCAGGTGTGCTTTCTCTCTCAAATAAATAAATCTTTAAAAATGATTTTTTCTAAGATTTTTTATTTTTATTCTTTATTATTTATTTTAAAATAAGACTTTATTTATTTATTTGACACAGAGAGAGAGCAGAAGCAGGGGTAGTGGCAGGCAGAGAGAGAGGGAGAAGCAGGCTCCCCACCGAGCAGGGAGCCCTATGCAAGGCTTGATCCCAGGACCCCAGGATCATGACCTGAGCTGAAGGCAGATGCTTAATTAACTGAGCCATCCAGGCGCCCCTCTTTTAAATATATATTTTTTTATTTTTAAAGTTTTTATTTATTTGAGACAGAGAGAAAGAGAGAGAACACAAGTGGGGAGGAGGGTCAGAGGGAGAGGGAGAAGCAGACTCCCTGCTTAGCAAGGAGCCCAATGAGGGGCTCAATCCCAGGACTCTGAGATCATGACCTGAGTGGAAGGCAGATGTTTAACCCACTGAGCCACCCAGCTTCCTAAGATTTTTCAAAAATAATTATTTATATTATCAAAGCCATACAGTTCTCATTATATTGAAGTTGATAATACAGAAAAGTAGGAGGAAAAGAAAAAAATTCATTTAGTTCTACCATGTGCAGACAACCAATACTAGTATTTTGCATATTTTGTTCGTCTTTTTCTCATGCATATTGACCCATCTTCATTAATTGTGATCATATTTTATATTTAATGTTGTATCCTACTTTCAATTACTATTAGAGCATAAGCATTTCCTGTCATAAACTATGTGTAAATGTTAGTTTTATTGGTTATATGATATTCCATTATACAACTCTATTATAATTTACTTAACCATTAAGTTTTTGGTTAGTATTTTATTATCCTAAATAATACTGGGATTAACATAGTTGTACAAAAATTTCATGTATTTCTGTTTTCTTTAGGACACATTCATTCACATATTATATAAATATGAGTGAGGGTCTTCTATGTGTCAGGTACTATGCTAGGTGTCAAGTTTCTGCCTGGGGTGGCATGCTATTATTTATTGAGATAGGAAACACTGGAGGAGGAGCAAATTTAAGAGAAAACATGGTGTGTTCAGCTTTGGATGTGTTGAATTTGAGGTACCTGCAAGACATCTGAATGGAGATGTCAAGAACATAGAACTCAGTGAAGAGGCCTAGATAAAGTTATAAAATTACAGTTGTGGCCACATCCATATTTAAAGCCAGGTGATCATTTAGGGAGAAAATACGCTGCCTAGCTCTGAGAATGTCTGATGTTCAGAGGTTAGATAGCAGAAGTGGAGTCTACAAAGTGATTCTGAGGAGAGGGCAAAAGGATAGGAGGAAGAGCAAGAGTATGGCATTATAAATGTGACAGGAAGACTTTCAAGTAGGAGGAAATAGTTAACAGCATTAAATATAGGGAAGATGTCAAGTAAGATAATGATTAAAAATGTTCCCTTTAGGGACGCCTGGGTGGCTCAGTGGGTCAAGCCGCTGCCTTCGGCTCAGGTCATGATCTCAGGGTCCTGGGATCGAGTCCCGCATTGGGCTCTCTGCTCGGCAGGGAGCCTGCTTTCCCCTCTCTCTCTGCCTGCCTCTCTGCCTACTTGTGATCTCTCTCTGTTAAATAAATAAAATCTTTAAAAAAATGTTCCCTTTATTTATTTTATTTATTTACATAGATTTATTGACATGGAGGTCATTCATTGGTTGGGTATTTCATTGAGCACAGTTTCTGTGGAGTGTTGGGGAAGAAAGCCAAATTGCTAAGTGAGAGAAGAGAACAGAGATTGCAAATGTACCTGCAAAGTACATTTTCAATAAATTTGCTCATAAAGAGGAGCTGGAGAAGTACCTAGTTTGTAGGGAGGATTTTTTTTTTTAAGATGGTAGACTTGGGTACCTTTAATTGAGCATGGTTAATAGCTGATGTGAAGAAGGGAAGGAGAGAGAGAGAGGAGGGAGAGAGGGGGACAGGAATCTACAATTACTGGGTAGATGTAAACACTTTAAAACCTAATGATATATATTGCTCACGTGCCTTCTAAAAGGGTTTTTAAGCAGCACACACTCCTAGGGCAATTATGAAAGAGCTCTGGTTTTGGTAACTACTGTGTCGTCAAATGTGATAAAAACAAACAAAAACTTTACCAAAGAATCTCATTATTGCTCTAATTTGCTCTTACTTCATTACTAGTGAGTTGAATGTTTTTAAACGTGTGTGTGTGTGTGTGTGTGAATTAAATCTATGTCCTTTGCCCCCAAACGTTTCTATTTTAGACACTTTTATTTGCCTAAAAGTTAAATGATCAGAATGGTATCATATTTTATCTTCCCAAATCATATGGTCTAGAGTCTTCATCTTATTTTTTTTTAAAGATTTTATTTATTTATTTGACAGAGAGAGAGAGAGATCACAGGTAGGCAGGGATGCAGGCAGAGAGAGGAGGAAGCAGGCTCTCCGCGGAGCAGAGTCAGATGTGGGGCTCCATTCCAGGACCTTGGGATCATGACCTGAGCTGAAGACAGAGGCCTTAACCCACTGAGCCACCCAGGCGCCCCTAGAGTCTTCATCTTATAAGTACACGACAGTTTGACAACTTTTGGCTCAGCTAAGTGGAAGAGGCAGGAGATTTATCATCTGAGTGACCACAGATGGAAGTGAAAAGGGGGCCATGTCCAGTCTTGGACCCCTATCCTTAGCCCTTAGGCTCCCTTTCCTAACCCGGAGGGCATCCCTCCAGTGACTTAAGTCTTTGGCTCTCAGACCACCCTTTCGGCGGCGCGGCCCCCTACTAAGGGGCCCAGAGAGCTGTGCGGCCCCTTTAAGAGTCCAGCTCCTCCCCGCTCCAGGGAAAGTTGCAGCTTTTTCCGCCTCCCGGGAGGGTGAGTAGGGCCGGCCGCCCGAGCAGGATTGCTGCCTTCCCGGAGCCGGAGACCCTCCCTTGAATCCGGCACTGGGAAGTCTCACCCTCTCGCGGCACCTGTTGCAGGTGACAGGTATGTCCGCGGCCAGCGGCCGCCCCTTCGCCCTCGGTCCCGGTCTCCCTCGGGCCCCTAGCCCCTTTTCTCTGCCTAAGCGCCCCCCGCCCCTATCTCAGGGACCCGCTCCCTTCTCTACCCCTCTATCCGCTCTCCCAGTCTTTCCTTCTCTGTAGCTGACCGCCGGTCCCCTCTCCCTTGTCTGCTCTCCGGACCGCACCCCCGACGCTTTGACTCCAGTCTGCTTGGGGCGGTCCCTCCCGGCCAGTTTGCGTTCCTTCGGGCCTCTTCTGGCCCCTTCCCTGGCCGACCGGTCGCTAACGGGGGCTGTACCCTTCTGGGCTGTGCCTCCTCTGGGTCTCGCCTCACGCAGAGTGGCTGGGCTTTTCCCGCCAGACCCAGCTGGAACCCCTCCGGAGTTGGCCCTGGGGGCGGGTGGGGTCGAGCTCCTAGCGGGAACTGCACCCTCAGAGACGTCGAGTCACCTTTGCGGTGGTTCCTCTCTCAGCGCTTGGCCGTCGCGCTGGTCTCAGCCTGGCACTGCTTCCGGACCTCGTACCTCGCGGGGTCAGCTTCTCTGGCCTCGGTAGGTCCACCTGAGGTAAAGGCTGGAGGCCGGTTGGCTGTGGATCCTGCCTCAGTGGACTCCCACTGCGCCTGTGCTGGGGACCCACGGGTGTGCTCTGGAGTTGAACTGCTTTCTCTTAACACCCTTCAAGCAGGCATCAGAGGTTTGCTCGTGGAAGAGGGTCTCCAGAGCCCTCAGACGAGGCACAGAATGCTCTAATCCCCAGTGATGGTTTGTAAGGGGCCAGAAAACATGTTCCTCCAGACCCCCAAAGTTGAATGTGATTTTTTTTTTTTTTTTTTGGCGGTGAAAACATTTGCTTATAGTTCTGGTGAACGAACAGGTGATCTGTTTTTCATTAACTGAGATTTTCTTCCCCCAGTATGTACCCTGCTTCTTCAGGACAGGAGGAGCTAGCATTCCGGAATATTGTTTTTGGCAGGGTTGACCCTAGGCCTTGTGCATTTAAGTCTGCACTGCATCCTGGACCTCCTATTTTTAACTGGCTTCTTTTCTGTTCTTTAAGCTCCCCACCCCTACTCCTCATAAACCCATGGATATTAAAGTGTTAATAACCTAATGTGTTTACTTCGCTGGGCTGTGGAGAGAAAGATGTTTAATGCAACAGAGTTGCGGCCCCACCAATGAAGTTTTTTTTTTTTTTGTAGTTGTAGTTTTTTGTTTGTTTGTTTGTTTGTTTTTAAGCACCTGCTGGAAATCCAAGTAGAAAAAGATCACCAACTTGGCTTGTGAGAATTCTCCTGGCAGGGACTGAACATTTCTGGTGCCACAATTTTAGGTTAGAGCAGTGAAATGGAGCTTGGAGGTCTATTCTGGGATAATTGGTCAGTGAGTGTATGTGGCATTCTGGTTGATGCTCTCTGAGCTCTCCCTCTTAAGGCTACTAATAATGGTGGTTAGGATCTGTTGAGCCATGCACAATGCTAAATTCTTCACATAGTCAACTCATATAATCCTCATGATAACTCTGTGGTACACACTACAGTTATAACCATATTGTGATGGAAAGGAAACTCAGAGGTTAAGCGCCTTGCCCCAAATCACCCAACTGATGAGGGGCCTAACTGGGCAGAGCTTGTGTTCCCATCCTTTGTCTTACCACTTCTGCTGTCTTAGATTTTAGGAACACTAAATAAATAGTTCACAGGGGAGGACTAAGTGGTTAAAAATTTCCCTTCCAAGCTGAAATGTGAGTTTTGGTCCTTGACTTGATTTCAGATGTGCTGCCGAGACTTGGGACCACTGACTTCACTGATGTCTTACCCTCTTCACCACTTCACTTCTAGCAGGGGGCCAGTTGGCACATTATTACTATAAGCACGCAACCCTGAGTGTACCTGGCTGAATGAAGCCTGTGGGGCTCTCAGCTCGGTAGTAACTGTCCTGAAGTTAGAGGGTAACCCTGGATTCTAGGGATGTGTGTCTGATTCAACTTCTTCCTTTCCTGCGGGCTAGGGAAGAGATGAGGGAGTGTTAAGTGATACGGATTTCCCAACAGCCCGCCCAGAGAGCCTGAGGGTGAGTTTGTGCTTGTTTTATCCTGGGGTGGACAGAGTACCTTCTGCAGCCACAGCACCAGAGAGAAAATGTTCTTACCGATCCCATCTGTAGGCCTTTGATCCAAATGTTTCTTTTTCCTGAAAAGCTAGCTTGCCTCCCAAACTCACTCTCCTGCTGTTCATTCCTATTCACCTCTCAAGAATTAGCTCTCAGGTCCTCTCCTTTAGTACAACCTTACTGAACACACAATTCCTTCTCTGGAGCTAAATTACCAGTTATCCTGTCCTAAAGCACTTTGTTTACACCTCAGGAACACCCTGAACATCTCTCTTAGTTGTTTTTCCACCTGGAAGGTTGTAACCTCTTTTAGGGGCAAGGTCAGGATCTTGGAGCTCCCTTTCTCTTAAGTACAAGGGATTAATAAATACTCATGCTAGGCTGGAGATACCAGGCCTTTACTTGGTGGCGGTAGAATTGAAGTCCACCAAACAGCTTCCTGAGGCACTTGAGATCTGACAGGTAGGAGTTTGTACTTAAATGTCACTTCAGCGACGCCTTTCCCTAACCACACTATTTAAACTTGCAACCCCATCCCTGAACATTCTGTATGCCACTTCCCTACCTTATTACTCTAATGTAACATATTGTGTGTGTGTGTGTGTGTGTGTGTGTGGTTTTTTTTTATTTTACTTTCTTCTTGCCTGTCCCTTCCATATCCTTCCATAATATATGTTCCATGTGGGCAGGGATTTATGTTTTATTTACTGGTAAGAGAGCCTGGCACATCATAGGTGCTTAACTAATATTTGTGAAATGAATCAATGAGTGACATTACTCATTGTTCTAGGAACTGGAATGCTTTTGTGCTCTCCTGGCCTAAAAGGAAGTATCCCTAGTCTGTCACCCTACCCCAGGCTCAGTTCCCACACAGCTTTCCTTCTGCTGAGTTTTGCTTTGAGACTGGGTTCCTGATGACAACTTTTACCTCGTTGGAAGTATTTCCTCTCTCTCTCTCTTTAAGGCACTAGTCTCTGAATGGAAACTTCTAAAGTGAAAATGGAAAGAGGTCAGGCTTCTTGTTGGTGGGAAGGGGGATTTGCACTGAGAGGAGCGATGTGGATTGTCAGATGTCTTTAGGCTTATCAGGCATTTGGCGGGCTCAATAAGCTAGAGAAAGTTACTGTGTACTAGGGAAATGAACAGCCAGAAAGAATTTAAGGTGGCACAAATTTGGCTTTTGGCCTCACGTTTCCCTTAGATTTTTAGGCATGAGGTGGTTACTGGATTATAAGCTTTGTGGAAAAGCCACTGTTGAGTGCTGTGTGTCTAGTACTTGACTAGTTTAGTTTTATACTAGGAGAATTATGCAGTGTGAGGAAACCACTATGGAACAAAAAAGAAAAAAGGTATAATTGTGTTTAAATGTGGTTTGAAATAGTCAGAAAAGGGGGGGTGGCACCTGGATGGCTTAGTTGGTTCACTATCTGCCTTTTGCTCAGGTCATGATCCCGGAGTCCCAGGCTCCAGCTGCATTGGTCTCCCTGCCCAGTGGGGAGTCTGCTTCTCCCTCTGCCCCTCACCCCACTTGTGTTGTCTCTCAACTAAATAAATAAAATCTTAAAAAGAAAGGGGGAAAAAAGAAAGGAAAAAGGAAAGTGCTTGGGTGCTTCCTTGGATTAAAGCCTCTGCCTTTGGCTCAGGTCATGATCCCAGGGTTCTGGGATCAAGCCCCCCATGGGGCTCTCTGCTCAGTGGGGAACCTGCTTCCCCCCCTCCTCTCTGCCTGCCTCTGCCTACTTGTGATCTCTGTGTGTCAAATAAATAAAATCTTTAAAAAACAAAAAAGAAAGGAAAAAACCCTAGAATTCCTTAAAAAACAAGCTTGGAAGGAGTTGGGCCCTTAAAATGGTGGTATATGTGGGATTTTCTGTCATTTGATGTATGTTAACTTCTTTAAATCTCAAGTTTGTATTAAAACTTCTGCTCAGCCTCCTCTTCTACTAAATTTATCTCCCCAGCCTCTGAACATTGGAGTGACCTAGGGGTCAGTTCATGTACTTTTTTCCATCAAGAATCCTAGAAGCAGTCTTCCAGTCCCATGGCTTTAAATTTAAACAGATAAATAAATAAATAAATACCATCTATCTATACACTTATCACTCCCACATTTACGTGTCTGACCCAAGCCTTTCTTCTAAGCTGCAGCCTCATACATCCAATGGCCTATTTGACAGCTCTACTTGGATGTATGTCCAATAGATAATCAAATGTGACATGGCCAAAACAGGACTCCCAGTTCTTCTCAGATCCCCAGCCCTTTCCCTTAGCCTTCTCTATCTCAGGAAAATGGCACCATCATCCATTCAGTTGCTCAGGCTGAGAACCTAGGGTCACCCTTGATTCCTTCCCTTCTCTCACCTCCCCACATCTAATTCATCAGCAAGTCCTATTGACCTGATCTTCCAACTGTGTCATATATTTTGTTGCACATCTCCATCTTCTCTGCCTGTTACCCTAGTCCACGCAACACAAGGCTGCAATAAATATCTTTGCAGAAGGCCCACAATGGATGTAGATACAGATACACCCACACAAATATTTCTGTAGGATAGCTTTGTAGTAGAATTATTGGGTCAAAGGATATTTACATTAAAAAATGTGAACAGGCTTCGACAGAGTGACCTTCAGGAAGGTTTACACTCTCACCACAGAGAGTGCTTTTCTGCATGTCCTTGCTGAGGGTGGACAGTCTTTCTAATTTTTGCCCGTCTGATAGGTGAAGAATAGTTTAACTTGCAGTCCTTTTATTACTAGTAAGGCTGAGTATTTTTTCATGTGTGTTGGCTCTTTGCGTTTTTCCCGAGACTTGTTCCTTAAGACCCTTTGCACATTTTTCTTTTGGGTTATATATTTAATTTGTTTGTAAGAACACTGTGATATTTATTCATTGCCTGTTACACAGTGCAAGATTTTTGCTCTTGTCATATGTCATAACTTTGTTCATGCTGTGTACCCCTCTTGTAATCAGATAAAACACACTATAAAACATTTTGAAAAACATGTTCATTAGATTTGGCAATTAGGAGGTCAATGATGACATCAGTACAGCAGGAGAGAAGGCAGATTGTAGAGGATTGGGGAGTGAGCATGAAGAAGGCCTGATAAGGAACATGATATATACACTTCAAGGAGGCTTGGCTACAATGGGAAGGAAAGGGCGTTTCCTGTAGACTGTTGGGTACAAGGAACAAGACCATCTTGTTAATTTTGTTTAGTTTTAAATATAGGACATGAGCCCATTTATATGGAGATGGCATAGAACTTGATGGTGCATAGTTGGTGAGGAAGTAGAAGGGTGCAGGCTCCAGAGTGAAAGAGGTGAAAAGCCTGGCCTTAGAGAATGGAAAGTAACTCTTCCACTGAGACTGGAGGGAAAGGGGCAGGACTGATGACACTGTGGAAGGACAAGATTGTGAGGAGAGTCCCACCTGATGTAAGGGCTGAGGAACTGGGATAGCATTTGAGAGGGATAAAAAGAGGAGTTTTTAGAGGCCTGTCATCCAGATTGCCACATCACAGCAAGCCAAGAAAGGCTTGAATAACTTGAATTTGTCTCCACCCCAAGTCACAGAATCCTGTATCCATTCTCTCCAGCAGCACTCATCAGTCCAGATGTAGAAACAGAGTGTAGATGATCTAGTTTGGGGATTTTTCTGGGTAGCCATGACAGAAATATAAGAGGGCAGGAGATTGGACAGTGCTGGTGGAATAGTTGAAATGGTGGAACCCTGTGGAACTCGTGTCTGTGACTAATTCTACTTTGAACTTGAGTAATTCTTAAGAGATGGAAAATTCTTGTGGCATCTTGTACTGTTTGTTGTTTGTAGCTCTGTTAATTCAGGCATCAGAATAGCTTTAATATCAGTGTCCTTAAATTATGGTTTGCAACTTACCAGAAAACGTGGGTTGATTTAATGAGGGCCTATAATGTGCCAGTTTCTAGGGGAAGTACTTGAGATATAGTGGAGAAGACGACCATGGCCTTTTCTTCATGGAACTTACTTCAGCAGAAGAGGTATGTGTTAATGTATCACATAAGTAGTGATTTCATCACAACTGTGATAAGCTCAATGACTAATTTTTTGGAAATCACATTGTCACATTGCTCTCTCTAACAGGTTTTATCAATTTACATTTACCAACAAAGTAAAATCTTCCCTTTTTAAAATTGAATACTGTCTTTTTAAAAATTTTGGGGCACCTGGGTGGCTCAGGAGATTAAACCTCTGCCTTTGGCTCAGGTCATGATCTCAGGGTCCTGGGATCGAGCCCCGCATCAGGTTCTCTGCTCGGTGGGGAGCCTGCTTCCCCCCTTTCTCTGCCTGCCTCTCTACCTATTTGTGATCTCTCTGTCTGTCAAATAAATAAATAAAATCTTTAAAAAAACTTTTTTTTGCTGAATTGATAGGCATGCATGAAAACACTTTCATTACCAGTAAGAGTGAAACTTTTTCTTTTTTACAGCTATTGGTCATTTGATCTTCCTTCAAGAATTATCTGTTCATGCTCATTTTCTGTCAGCTACTTAAGTCTCTGTGTTTTTGGTATATTTCTTTTCTGTATTTGAACCCATTAACCACCCTTCTCTGTCTCCTCCCTTAGCTCTGGAAACTCTAAAATGTATTTTACCCAGTCTCTGGCCATTCCCTTTTGATCTTCTTTGAATTTCTTTCTTATCTACTTTAGAAATTTTGATGTGACTAGGGATTTGACTACATTTTTATTACTTGACCCAGCAAAAATAATACATAGGTCTTCTGTTCTTCCAAATTCCATTCCCCAAAGGTAACAATATTAAATTTATATATCTTTCCAGACATTTCCATGCCTATATTAAATATTTCCTTCCTCTCATCCATCCATCTACCATCCATTAATTCTGTCTGTACTTGTATGTTAAAAAATACAAATGGAATCATAATGTTTATGTATTGCAATGGATTTTTACTTAATATTTTTGTCAAGCCTTCAATGTCAGTAAGAGTAGAAGTATCTCTTTTTAACAGTGACATAGGTGTTTTCAAATGTGTGTGTGGAACGAGAAGGTAAAATGGCAGACCCTAAACCTGTCTCATCCCTCAAACACAGCTCGATAATTATCAGATCATTCTGAACACCCAAGAAATCAATGAGAGGTCTGAGAGAACAAAAACTGCAGGTCTGCATGTAGAAAAGCGACCACCTTATGGAAGGTAGGAGATGCGGAGAATTGAATTGGGGGAGAGACAGCTATGAATACAGTGATGGATTGGGAGCCTGCTTATGGAGGATACTGCTAAGTATTATAAGCAGAAGAGCACAAAATCTGAACTTTTAGAAGTATGCTACAGTGGGGGATGGGCCTGACTTAAAGGTGCTCAGGTGACAAAGTGGGGTGGAATCCCAGATGTGACACTGTGGTCTGAGTATCCCCTGGGTTGCAAGAAGAATGGGTAGTGCTTAACTGCTGCATTGTTCCCAGGCCTGGGAGCAGGGACTTGGGCTGAATGCTGAACCGTGGTGCTGGCTTTCTGCTCTGTTTTGCCGTAAACTGTGAATTGCTATGCAGTACTGTAACTGCTTTCCTTTAATAGGCTGGGAAGTGGCAAAAACGTGGTGAAACTCTCCCCCAGAGGAACACTGTGCGTCCATGTCATAGGAGTCCCTAAAATTTGGAATTTTCAAACTCAGTCGCAGGCCTGAGATGAAAAAAAGTTAAGACACAGGCAGGGTGAATGCAGGGTTCTGATGGAAATCGGGGACACAAGAGTGATTGATTGCTCCTCTGCAAGGGCTCACTAAAGATAGGGGGCATGAACTTTCAGCTCTAGGCCTAGAGAGCTGGGTGCCACGATATTCATCCCACCAATCAGCGCTGAAAGCCCTCAGGGAGCAAAACAGTGCCACCCAGTGGAGGTTGGAGCTGCTTACACCAAGTCCCACCACCTCTGCATCCTGGAGGTGCATTTCCCCTAGTGCAGTTGCACTTGAGAATCAGTACAACAAGCCCTTCCCCAGAAGACCAGCAGGAACAACTTGCTTGCACCAAGTTTACCGATGATAGACTGCTGCAAAGCTTTAGCGCTAAGGGAAAGCAGAATCTAGTTTTCTTTTTCCTTTTATTCTTTATTTTATTATTATTTCCATTTATTATTATTTTCCTTTAAAAAATTTAAAATTAATTTTATTTTTTGTTTACTTACTTACTTAATTTATTTTGGGACCTAGATTCTTTTTAACAAGCAGGCCAAAACACACCCAGGATATAGTTTTATTTTTTTTCCCATTTCTTATTTTTGTTTTGTATTTCTTCTTTTATTTTCTGGAAAAAATGAGGAGACAGAGAAATTCACCCCAAAAGAAAGACTGGGAAGCAGAACTCACAGCCAGGGATTTAATTAATACCAATATAAGTAAGATGTCTGAATTAGAATTTAAAATACTGATTATCAGGATACTAGCTGGCCTTGAAAAAAGCATAGAAGACACTAGAGAATCCCTTGCTGCAGAAATAAAATAACTAAAATCTAGTCAGGTCAAAATTAAAAATGCTATACCCAAGATGCAATCCAAAGTGGAGGCCATAAAAATGAGGATGGACCAAGTAGAGGAGTGAATCAGTGATAGAGAAGATAAAATTATGAGAAATAATGAATCTGAAAAGAAGGAAAGAGGGGTGCCTGGGTGGCTCAGTCAGTTAAGCATCTGCCTTAAGTTCAGGTCATGATCTTGGGGTCATGAGATGGAGCCCTATTTTGGGCTCCCTGCTCAGTGGGGAGTTTGCTTCTCCCTCTTCCCCCTGCTCATGCTCTCTCTCAGTATCTCTCTCTTTCTCAAATAAATAAATATTTATTTAAAAAAAGAGGGAAAGAAAGGTAATGGATCACGAAAGTAGACTTAGGGAACTCAGCAACTTATTAAAATGTAATAACATTTGTATCATAGGAATTCCAGAAGATGAAGAGAAAGAAAAGGGGCCAGAATGTTTATTCAAAAAAATTATAACTGAAAACTTCCCTAATCTGGGGAAGGACACAGACCTCAAAATCCAAGAAGCAGAGAGAACTCCCCCTAAATTCAACAAAAACCAGCCATTGCCAAGGCATATCATAGTCAAATTTTCAAAATACACAGACAAGGAAGGAATCCTAAAGCAGCAAGGGGAAAAAAAGTCCTTAACCTACAAGGAAAGACAGATCAAGCTCATAGCAGATCTGTCCACAGAAACTTAGCAGACCAGAAGGAAGTACAGAAAATATTCAACGTGCTGAATGGGAAAAATAGGTAGCCAAGAATTCTTACCCACCAAGGCTGTCATTCAGAATAGAAGGAGAGATAGAGTTTCCCAGCCAAACAAAAAACTAAAGAAGTTCGTGACCACTAAACCATCCCTGCAAGAAATTTTAAGGGAGACTCTTTGAGTGGAGGAAAAAAAACACCAAAAGCAGCAAAGACTAGAAAGGACCAGAGAACATCATCAAAGAGACCAACTTTACAAGTAACATAACGGCACTAAATTTCTATCTTTCAGTAATCACCCTGAATGTAAGTGGACAAAATTCTCCAAATGACATAGGGTATCAAAATGGACAAAAAGCAGGATCCATCTGTGTGCTGCTTCCAAGAGACTCATTTTAGACCTAAAAACACCTGCAGATTGGAAGTGAGGTGATGGAGAACCATCTGTCATTCTAGTGGATGTCAAAAGAAAGCCAGAGTAGCCATACTTATATCAGACAATCTAGATTTCAGAACAAAGACTGTAAAAAGAGACGAAGAAGGGTTAAAGGAGAAGGGAGTTGAGGGAAATTGGAAGGGGAGATGAACCATGAGAGACTATGGACTCTGAAAAACAACCTGAGGGTTTTGAAGGGGCGGGGGGTGGGAGGTTGGGGAACCCGGTGGAGGGTAATAGAGAGGGCACGCATAGCATGGAGCACTGGGTGTGGTGCAAAAACAATGAGTACTGTTACGCTGAAAATAAATTAAAAAAATACCTTTATAAAAAAAAAGAGATGAAGAAGGGCATTATATTATAATTAAGGGGGTTATCTACCAAGAAGATCTAACAATTGCAAATAATTGTGCCCCCAACTTGGGAGCACCCAAATATATAAATCAACTAATAAGAAAGAAACTCATTGATCATAATACAATAATAGTAGGGAGCTTTAACACCTCACTTACAACAATGGGTAGATCATCTAAGCACAAAATCAACAACGAAACAATGGCTTTGAATGACACAGTGAGCCAAATGGACTTAACAGATGTATTTAGGACATTTCATCCTAAAGCAGCAGAATATACATTTTTTTGAGTGTTTGTGGAACATTCTCCAGAATAGATCACATACTGGGTCACAAATCAGCCCTCAACAAGTACAAAAAGATCGAGATCATAGCGTGCATATTTTCAGACCATAGTGCTAAGAAACATGTCAACAACAAGAAAAACCTTGGGAAGACCTCAAATATGTGGAACTTAAAGAACATCTTACTAAAGAATGAATCAGTTAACCAGGAAATTAAAGAATAAATTTTTTAAAAATGGAAGCAAATGAAAATGAAAACATGATAGTCCAGAACTTTGGGATACAGCAAAGGCAGTCTTAAGAGGGAAGTACATACCATTGGGTATTTACCCTAAAGATACAAACATAGTGATCCGAAGGGACACGTGCACCCGAATGTTTATAACAGCAATGTCCACAATAGCCAAACTGGAAAGAACCTAGAAGTCCATCAACAGATGAATGGATGAAGAAGATGTGGTATATATATTCAATGGAATACTATGCAGCCATCAAAAGAAATGAAATCTTTTTTTTAATTATTATTTTCAGCGTAACAGTGTTCATTGTTTTTCACCACACCTAGTGCTCCATGCAGTACGTGCCCTCCCTATTACCCACCACCTGGTTCCTCAACCTCCCACCCCCCCCCCCGCCCCTTCAAATCCCTCTGGTTGTTTTTCAGAGTCCATAGTCTCTCATGGTTCATCTCCCCTTCCAGTTTCCCTCAACTCCCTCTCCTCTCCATCTCCCCATGTCCACCATGTTCTTTGTTATGCTCCATAAATAAGTGAGACCATATGATACTTGACTCTCTCTGCTTGACTTATTTCGCTCAGCATAATAAAAGAAATGAAATCTTGCCATTTGCAACGACGTGTATGGAACTACAGGGTATTATGCTTAGTGAAATAAGTCAATTGGAGAAAGACAACTATCATATGATCTCCCTGATAAGAGAAAGTGGAAATGCAATGTGGGGGGTTTGGGGGGTAGGAAGGGAGGGAGACAAACCATGAGAGACTCTTAATCTCACAAAACAAACTGAGGGTTGCCGGGGAGAGGGGTTTAGGGAGAGAGTGGTGGAGTTATGGACATTGGAGAGGGTACCTGTACCCATGGGGCTAATAATTCATGTTTATAAAAAAATAAAAAATAAAAATTAAAAATAAATAAATAAAGAGGGAAGTACATACCAATACAGGCCTACTTCAAGAAACAAGAAAAGTTTCAAATACACAACCCAACCTTAAACCTAAAGGAGCTAGAAAATGAAGAGCAAATAAAGCCTAAAGCCAGCAGAGGGGAAATAATAAAGATTAGAACAGAATTAAACTATATAGAAACAAACAAACAAACAAAAACCCTAGTAGAATGGATTAACAAACTAAGAGATGGTTCTTTGAAATAATTAATAAAATTGATAAACCACTATGAGACTTATCAAAAACAAAGGAGAAAAGATCCAAATAAATAAAACCATGAATGAAAGGGGAGATCACAACCAACACCAGAGAAATGCAATTATAAGAGAAAACTATGAAAAATTATATGCCAACAAACTGGTCCACCTGGAAGAAATGGACAAATTCCTAGAAACCAACAGACTACCAAAGCTGAAAAAGGAAGAAATAAAAAAAATTGGAGAGACCTGTAACCAGCAAAGAAATTGAATCAGTAATAAAAAGTCTCCCAACACACAAAAGTCCTGGGCCAGATGGATTCCAAGGGGAATTATACCAGCCATTTAAAGAAGAGTTAATACCTATTCTTCTCAAACTGTTCCAAAAAAGATAGAAGTGGAAGGAAAACTTCCAACCTCATTCTGTGAAGCCAGCATTATCTTGATTCCAATACTAGACAAAGACCCCACTAAAAAGGAGAATTACAGGCCAATATCTCTGGATGAACATGGATGCAGAAATTTCATTAATATACTAGCAAATTGAATTCAACTGTACATTAAAATAATTATTTATCATGATCAGATGGGATTTATTCCTGGGCTGCAGGGGTGGCTCAATATTTGCAAATCAATCAATATGATACACCACATTAATAAAAGAACAGATAAGAACCATATGATCCTGTCAATAGATGCAGAAAAAGCATTTGACAAAATGCAGCATCCTTTCTCAATAAAAACCCTCCACAAAGTAGGGCTAAGTGGAACATACCTCAGCATCATAAAGGCCATATACAAAAGACCCACAGCTAATATTCTCAATGGGCCTCTTGATGGAGAGGAGAAGGAAGTTGAGGGAAATTGGAAGGGGAGGCGAACCATAAGAGACTATGGACTCTGAAAACAACCTGAGGGTTTTGAAGGGGCGGGGGTGGGAGGTTGGGGGAACCAGGTGGTGGGTAGTAGGGAGGGCACGTATTGCATGGAGCACTGGGTGTTGTGCAAAAACAATGAATACTGTTACGCTGAATAAATAAATAAATTAAAATATCAAAAAAAAAAACCAACCCCCAAAACTGAGAGCCTTTACCCTACTGTCAGGAAGAAGACAAGGATGTCCACTCTCACCATTACTATTTAATGTAGTACTGGAAGTCTTAGCCTCAGAACAAAAAGGAATAAAGGGCATCCAGATTGGCAGGGAGAAATCAAACTTTCATTATTTGGAGACAACATGATATTCTATGTAGAAATCCTGAAAGACTACACAAAAATTTGCTAGAAGTAATCATAAATTCAGCAAAGTTGCAGTATATAAAATCAATGAGCAGAAATTGTTGTATTTCCATATACCAATATGAATGAAGCAGCAGAAAAAGAAATCAAGGAATTGGTCCCATTTGCAATTGCACCCAAACCCATGATATCTAAGAATAAACCTAACTAAAAAGGTGAAATATCTGGGCTCTGAAAATTGTAGAACACTTATGAAAGAAATTGAAGAGGACACAAAGAAATGGAAGAGCATTCCATGCTCATGGATTGGAAGAGCAAACATTGTTAAAATGTCTGTGATTCCCAAAGCAATCATACATTTACTGCAATCCCTATCAAAATACCAACAGCATTTTTCATAGAGCTAGAACAAACAATCCTAAAATTTGCATAGGACCACAAAAGACCCTGAATAGCCAAAGCAATTCTGAATAAGAAAAACAAAACCGGAGGCGTCACAATTCCAGATTTCTATCTATAATGCAAAGCTGTAGTTATCTGGCACAGAAACAGACAATGTTCAATGGAACAGAATAGAGAACCCAGAAATGGACCCCCAATTGTATGGATAACTAATCTTTGACAAAGCAGGAAAGAATATCCAGTGGAAAAAGGACAGTCTCTTCAAAAAATGGTGTTGGGAATGCTGTACAGAAATGAGCAGAAGAATGAAACTGGACCACTTTCTTATACCATACACAAAAATAAATTCAAAGTGGATGAAAGACCTAAATATGAGATAGGAAACCATCAAAATCCTAGAGAACATGTGCAGCAACCTCTTTGACCTTAGCCATAGCAACTTCTAACTAGACACAGTCTCTGGAGGCAAGGGAAACAAAAACAAAAATGAATTATTGGAACTTTTTTTTTAAATATATTTTTTTAAGATTTTATTTATTTATTTGACAGAAAGAGAGATCACAAGTAGGCAGAGAGGCAGGCAGAGAGAGGAGGAAGCAGGCTCCCTGCGGAGCAGAGAGCCCGATGCGGGGCTCGATCCCAGGACCCTGAGATCATGACCTGAGCCAAAGGCAGCAGCTTAATCCACTGAGCCACCCAGGCGCCCCAAATTATTGGAACTTTTAAAAAAGATTTTAAGAGACTCTTAAGATAGAAAACAAACTGAGGGCTGATGGAGGGACGTGGGTTGGGGATGGGCTAGGTGGGTGATGAGTGTTAAAGAGGGCACTTGTGATGAGCACTGGGTGTTGTGTGTAGTGATGAATCACTGCATTCTACCCCAGAAACCAATATTTCACTGTATGTTAACTAACTAAAATGAAAAAAAAGGGAATAAAACCAGTGACATAGTATTCCATTATATATGTACCATAGTTAACATAATCAGTTTCTTATTGATATATGTTTATGTTGTTGTATAACTTTTTTGTTTATTCAAACACCAAGCACCCTTATGATATATATTTGTATGTGTACTTGAATATCAGTAGGATAAGTTTTTCAAAATGGAATGGCTCCACCGAAAAGTGGTAAGTGGTGTTAAAGATCCAGAGAGTCTAGGAAGATAAAGACTGGCTACTGTCCCCTGGATTTAGGAGGTTCCTGGTGACCTTAGAGCAATTTCAGGGGGTGAGTGGGCTGGAATGCTAGACTTGGTAGGTCAAGAATTGAGTGGGGATATGAGGAGGTGGAGGCACTGAATATGGAGAATTTCTTAGAGAAATTTGGCTCTAAATAGCAGTGAGAGTGGTAGTAGGGAAAAGGCTGAGATCTAGGGATGTTTCTTTTTTTAAAGATTTTATTTATTTATTTGTCAAAGAGAGAGAGAGAGAGAGAGAGAGAGAGCTCCAGAGCGAGCACACAAGCAGGGGAATAGCAGGGAGAGGGAGAAGCAGGCTCCGTGCTGAGTAGAGAGCCCTATGTGGGGCTCAGTCCCAGGACCCTGGGATCATGACCTGAGCTGAAGGCAGATGCTTAACCAACTGAGCCATCCAGGTGTCCCAAGGGATTTTTTTTTTTAAATTTAGGAGAGACTTAGACGTTTAAAAGCTGATGGGAAGGAAGAGATAATTGATGGAGCAGAGTCCTTACAGGGTGAGGTTTTTATGCTGGATAGAAGAGGATCCAGAATGAAGTGGAGGGATTACCTTTAAACAAGAGGAAGTACATTACTAGGTGGGAAGAACAAAAAGTGAATATAGATGAAAATAGATTTATAGATTTGGTGGCAGGAACTTGTCTGAGGGCATTTATATTTTTCTGTGATGTAGGAAGAAAGGTCATCTTTAGATCAGGGTTTGAAGTGGGGCAAGGGTTGGGTTGGAGATTTGCAGTTCTTTTTTTTTTTTTAAATTTCTTTTCAGCATAACAGTATTCATTGTTTTTGCACCACACCCAGTGCTCCATGCAATACCCACCTCCCTAATACCCACCAACTTGTTCCCCCAACCTCCCACCCCCCGCCCCTTCAAGACCCTCAGGTGGTTTTTTTTTATTTTATTTATTTGACAGAGAGAAATCACAACTAGGCAGAGAGGTAGGCAGAGAGAGAGGAGGAAGCAGGCTCCCTGCGGAGCAGAGAGCCCGACGCGGGGCTCGATCCCAGGACCCTGGGATCATGACCTGAACCGAAGGCAGCGGCTTAACCCACTGAGCCACCCAGGCGCCCCCCTCAGGTGGTTTTTCAGAGTCCATAGTCTCTCATGGTTCATCTCCCCTTCCAATTTCCCTCAACTCCCTTCTCCTCTCCATCTCCCCTTGTCCTCCATGTTATTTGTTATGCTCCACAAATAAGTGAAACCATATGATAATTGACTCTCTCAGCTTGACTTATTTCACTCAGCATAATCTCTTCCAGTCCCGTCCTTGTTGCTACAAAAGTTGGGTATTCATCTTTTCTGATAGAGGCATAATACTCCATAGTGTATATGGACCACATCTTCCTTATCCATTCGAGATTTGCAATTCTTAAGGAAGGCTTAAAATAGCTATTGTGGTGAACAGGAAAGCATAGTTGGAGTGTCAGGCAGTATTGAGGTCAGCTTGGTGACCAAGAATCATATTGATAATAATCTACCAGACTGTGATTTTTTCCAGTAGACTTCAGTAGCTCCAGTGCAGGCATAAAGTTTTTATCAGATATTTGCAATGAATATGGGTCATTGAGTATATTGGCAGAGTGAAGTTGAAACAATAGAATTCAAACTGCCTAGGAGAGGAAGTGAAGACAATTAGGAGCTGACAGAGCAGAAGCAGAAGGGTATTTGAATTAATGAAATCAAAAGTGAAGTCCTGGATGATAAGCTCTTAGGTGTGTCTGAATATATTTGGTATTTTTGTTGCCAGCTCATTTAATCAACAAATATTTATTGTATGCATATTATGAGCCAGACAATGCCCTGGGCACTGAAGGTATAGAGATGAACAAAACAAAGTCCCTTCTCTCATACAGCTTGCTGTCTGGTGCGGGAGATTGTTCATTTTTATAAAGGGGCATCCTCATTGATATGCTGATTACTCTTTGTGTAGTTATATTTAGAACTAATAATGAATGATAAAGTGAAATATTTACATATATAGGGTAAGGAAAGTTCAGATAGACATTTTGAGTGCCTTCCTTATTGTACGTTATAGTAACTGAATTATGAAAATTTATACCTCCCCCCTTAAAACTTTTTAAGGTAATTTCATATGCTATGCCAGAAATGAAGATAAAACAAAGATATACACACATAATTTGAACATTTTAGCAGTTTTAATTTTTTATGCTTTAGGATTTTTTAAATATCTACATTGCTTCTAGCTGTAGACCAGATGTCGATATTGCATGTACCAATCTGGTTCTAGGGATTTAATGTAATGTGTTAAGTAATTATGGTTAAGCAGTTTAGGAGGGAAAGAGAGTATGTCCATACTTTTACCTTTATTTTATATTCTCCAATTTATGCCTCCTCTTTTGTGTATATATACTTATAGATATGTTAATATTTTATTTGAAAGAAATTAGCACTTATGTCTTATAGGCCTTAAATAAACCTTAAAATGATCTGCTACATATACAGTTAAATTTAAGTTCAACCACAGGTTATTTGATTGTGTTTTAAGGTTTCTGTGGCCGTAGCTAGATCACAGCATCCCTAAAATTAAAAAAGAAACCAAATGCATGAAATCACAGTTATGTGTGAACATGGGATGGATTAGTCATGAACTATCATGATTTGTCATCTAAGGGGACTGTGTGGGTGATTTTTAAGTGACATGGCTTGCAAGAAAGAATTAGATGATTAGCTAGAGTTCGGTTTAGAAATCCCCACCATCTATGACCCTGGTAGAAGAGGGTCTTCCCTACAAGGGTGATGGTTTATAAAAGCTCATTGACTAAGGAAAGATAATGGTGTTGTACACAGTCATGGGACTTATTGAAAAATGACAATGTGTCAGCTCTTACCAGACTTAAAAAATATTTTGTACATATAAATGACCTGGATTTTAAAACATTATATTTTTTTAGTGGGGAATTTTTAATCTGTTTAAGCCTCTGGGCTGTTAAGGAAACAGCTGGGCAGAGAAGAGGATAAACTGGGCATCCGTCCCCCCTCCATCAACCTCATGGGGCTCTTGGGAGCTTTCCTGGCTTATGTGACAGGTAGCTTTAAGTGTAGGTCTTGCAAGCTGGAAAGCCAAAGGGGATTTGACATATATATGCATTTCTCTTGTTGCCAAGGGTGTATTTGGACACATGGTCTCATTTTTATGATCTTTTATATATACTTACTTCTATGTACCATGTTTATGGAGATCTGCCTTCCAGGATTGGTAGTAGGTTTAAGACGTCTGGAGTTGCTGAGGAGAAGGAAATGAAGTGTGAAATCATGAAAATTAGACCACATTTCCATGTATCCAAAAAAGAAAAAACCACCCTTCAGGAGAAATATATATATATTAAGACACCCGACATCCCTCTGGGGCTTACTTTATTTAGAGAAGTATGTATTATTTTAAGTGGGAATTTCTTCAAACCATTTATGAGCAGAATTTGGTGGCATTGAAAGGTAACCATGTGGTTTCAATCTGGAGGAAATTGTCCCCAACTGTGATTCTAAGAACTAACAAAAGAGATTATATTTTAGTTACTTCCCCCATATGCTCCTACTGTCCTTTAGAAGGGATATCCTGGATGAGGCAAGATCAGGGGACTGAGAAAGTAAGCCAGACTGAGAGCCTCTCGAACGTTCATTTGTTACTAGCTGAGGATTAAAAAAAAAACAAAACCCAAAACTCCAGTTACTGAGTGTAAGGTGTCCCTTTTCCAAATTATAAGCAATATTATCAGAAAAAGAAGAGACTGTATAGTATAGTGGTTAAGAGGTCAGACCTTGGAACCAGACTGCCTGGGTTCAAAGACCAGATTGTCTCTCATAGGATGTATGACCTTGGGCAAGTTACTTGCTAGACATGTGCCTGCCTCCCTTTCCTTGTTTGTAAAACATGATAATATAGTATCTGCTTCACAACATGATCATGAGGACTAAATGACTACATTTATAGGAAGTGCTTAGAAAAGTGCTTGGTACATAGTAAACATTATGAAGTATAAGCTGCTTCTCCTCCTCTTTTTTCATCTTCATCAGTTGGTGGGTATCTTTAAGCTATCTGAAACTGCTAATGCCTCAGTGTGTGCAAACTCCACTTTTATAGAACCTGTTTTGAGAAGGATTGTAAGGGGCAAAAGAATCTTAGTGTAAACGCTAAATCAGAATCTTGTAAACTTCAGAGCTACTTACAAATTTCTCATTGTTAGGGGAAAAAAACCCACCAATTTGGCTAATGTAACACTTGAGAATGGACCTCACTGCAGGCATGCCTGGGCACATTGTCTGAGATTGCAGGGATCTAGATGCCACTTGACCATTAGGAAGCCTCAATTGCCCTTTGGGTTTGGGGCCTTGATTCTGACTCCTCTACTTTATTACGGCTCTTGTTTTTCTTCTTTTGATCCTATTTTTTAAATTGTACTATTTTGTTATGTTTTATGTATCTTTTTAAGTCATATTAAATCCCATCTGGAACAATGTATAAATAAATAGTTTTTCAACTGGTCATATCCAATTACTAACATTTACTTAACATTGATGCTTGTCAGCCTATCTCTGTGCAGAGAGGTATGGTGACTTTCCATCTGGAAAAGACTACAAATATCACAGTGAGATGTCAAAACAGCCATATGCTCATATCTTTTTCAAAGCAAATGGTTAATAATAATTAAAATCAAACAGCTGCCAAATTGGCTGCTTATTCCAGACTGGGCACTTTTATGTGCCTTTTACTATGCCTTTTACTCATGATGTACACTGGAATCGTCACAGCCTTAGGCAGGAGCTCCTATTATTAATCACTGCTTTTACAAATGGGGAAATTCAGACTCAGGGAGGTCAAAAAACTTACTCAAGGTCACACAGCTAAAAAATTAGTGAAGGTCTGTTTGAAAGCCGGGCAGCTTGGTCTTAGATCCAGTGCCTATAGGCACTAGTATAAGCAATACTTCTCTTAATTAGAAATCTAGCACATTAGAACCTCCAGTTCTAGTAGAAGAGACTGTTCTGTTTTATAGAACGTTCACAGGTTCTGCAGGTTTTACCTGAGTGTAATGTCTTCTGTATGCCCCTTTCCATCTCTACTACCACTGCCTTCTACTTTGGGCTCTCATCATCTGCCCCCCCCCCGGATTTTTTTTTTTTAAAGATTTATTTATTTGACAGATAGAGATTACAAGTAGGCAAGTAGGCAGAGAGGCAGGCAGAGAGAGAGAGAGGAGGAAGCAGGCTCCCAGCCAAGCAGAGAGCCCGATGCGGGGCTCGATCCCAGGACCCTGGGATCATGACCTGAGCGGAAGGCAGAGGCTTTAACCCGCTGAGCCACCCAGGCGCCCCCCCCCCGATTTGTATCATAGACTTCTCAAATCTATATTCTGCATAACTATCAGAATGTTCTAGCAAGTCTTTGCCTTACCTAAAACTCTTCAATGGTTCCCTTTGTCAGAGGCTAATTATCCATGTTTCTGAGCATAGTATTTCAAACTCTTCCCTTTGCATGATATGATTCTCACCCCTTGTCTCTTCCACACCCCCCCTTACAATGTCCTTTCCAGTACTATTATATTGCTTGCTCATATCATGTTGCTTTATGCTTCTGTGCTTTTGTAAATGCCGTGTGCTCTACTTGGCTTCACCAACTGGTCCACATTATTTACAACCAGTTCATGTGCTACGGCTGGTATCTCTTTCTAGTTCCCTTCCCCTAAACTGGAGTAGGTGTTCCACGTTGGTGTTCTCATTATACCTTGTGAATATATTTCTTGGATCACCATGTTATTTTATGGTTATCTATTTAAGTGTCTCTTTTAATAGGCTGTGAACTGCTTTTGGGCAGGGGCTGTACCTGATTTTATCCTTAGCCAGTTAACATAGCCCTTAGCATGTAGTTGGCCCTCCTAACTAGGGAGTATTCTGTAAATAGTGCGAAATACAGAGCTTCAGGTCAGGGAATGAAGTGGGGTTTTAAGAACTAAAACCACACGAACATTCAAAGTTAACTACCAGGGCAGTAGATGGAGGTCTCACAGAAGAATCTTTGGGCCACATACATTATTTAATCCAGGAACCAGAAGGGGCTTGGGGGGGATGGGAATAGGGGTCTAAAGAAAAGTTGGAAAAATTACCATATTAAGTGTCTAAAACAGGTATATTTTATTTATTTTTTAAAAAATAGTTTATTTATTTGACAGACAGAGAGAGAGAGATCACAAGTAGGCAGAGAGGCAGGAAAAGAGGGAGGAGGGAAGCAGGCTCCTCGCTGAACAGAGAGCCCTATGTGGGGCTCGATCCTAGGACCCTGAGACCATGGCCTGAGCTGAAGGCAGAGGCTTAACCCACTGAGCCAACCAGGCGCCCCATCATCAGTTTTTAAAGATTCATTCATTCATTTAACACAAAGTCACTCAGTATAATGGGTAAATGCAAAAATGAAAATAGTTGCTGTGTTAGAGAGCTTGTGGATGATGTGTTTGTTTTAAAACTTTTCCTTCAATGTAATCATAATAGTGTTTTACTCCAATAAAAACATGACATGTAATTTTTTAAAAAGATTTTATTTATTTATTTGACAGACAGAGATCACAAGTAGGCAGAGAGGCAGGCAGAGAGAGAGGGGGAAGGGGGCTCCCTGCTGAACAGAGAGCCTAATGGGAGGCTCGATCCCAGAACCCTGGGATCATGACCCGAGCCGAAGGTAGAGGCCTTAACACACTGAGCCACCCAAGCACCCCTAAAACAGGTATATTTTAATAAAATATTTAGAGTTATTTTCTTAGAGGGATATCTACCCTAAAATTGAAAGGGACAGTTGATAAAATGTCTAACACTACCCAATGTAAACATTTTATTAACTGTAAGCAGTGTTGTATGTTCACTCAGCTGTTACCAACCCAAAAAAATGTTATCTGTTGATGCCTTTGTGCATAGGTGGCTGGATCCAAATAAGGAGACTTGCGGGGGGGGGGGGGGAACCCTGCATCTCTGGAAGCTTTCTTTTCATGGAATCTTTTTTTTTTTAAATAAAGTATGCAGATTTACCACATAATCTATTTTGGTCTCACTTCTGTGATCTAAAATTCACTCTTTTACCTTTAGATTTTCAAATAGTATTTTTTTCCAAAGGGAGTTGGATTTTGCCAGCTTTTAAGCGCTCTACCGCATTCGTGTTTTGGAAACCCACACATATAATAAGTATTCATTCTGAGAATGCTTAAGATTGGTCTGCTTCAGATACTGTAATTGCCTTGGTTACAATTAGTTAACAGAGTTCACTTCGGAATGTACTTCATTCATGGCAGCACAAATCCTTATTTGCTGCCCTATTTGCCTCAGGGCAACTGCATTACAATCATCAGAGTGATTTATTCTTTCCTAATTAACGTACATCATAAATATATTCAAGCAGAATCACAATAACATATGGCAGTTTGTAAAAATGGTTTCCCTTCATCCTCCTTTAAGCAAAACTTGCCCAACTTTTTTGATCATTCTCCCTTACCACTAAAAATTTTGATCACCCCTAATATATGTATATTTACTTATAAATGGCATAGTAGCTCTACTAATATTATGTAAGACATTCATTTCTATAAAAATAGAAATAAAGGTACAAGATGAAATGAATACTTTAAAATTAATTTTAGTATTTATCGGGGCACCTGGGTGGCTCAGTTGGTTAAGCAACTGCCTTTGGCTCAGGTCATGATCCTGGAGTCCTGGGATCAAGTCCTGCATCAGGCTCGCTGCTCAGCAAAGAGTCTGTTTCTCCTTCTGACCCACCCCCACCTCGTGCTCTCTCTCATTCTCTCTCTTTCTTGAAATGAATAAATTAAAAAATTAATTTTGGTATTTATTCATGGTATAATAACATTTGCACTCATTTTTTCCTTTGCTCTCATTTTGATGAGAACACTGACATTAAATGTGCTTTGTTTAAACAAAACATTGGTTTATGATACAGCTATTCGAAAGCCTGATTCTAAGTCCTATTTATTCTTATACTTGATTCAAGTGACTGTCAGAGCTGAAAAAAGAAACAGAACATATAAATCTAACAATAAAAGAAGCCTATTGTTGAATGCACTTACCGAATAATGATACTCATAGTTCTGGGAAACAATTATGCAAACATTTTGTTGCTGTTTCATCTTCTCAGCTCTGAGCATGCATGCTGTCTTTTCACATTTTTTAATTCAAGTATAGTTAACATACATTATTATATTAGTTTCAGGTGTGCAACATAATGATTCAACAATTTTATATGTTTTTCAGTGCAGTCACTGTGGGAAACACTATGGAATTTCCTAAAAACAATTAAAAATAGGGGTACCTGTATGGCTCAATCAGTTAAATGTCTGCCTTCAGCTCATTCATGATCTCAGGGTCCTGGGATCAAGCTTGCATTGGGCTCCCTGCTCAGCAGGGAGTCTGCTTCTCCCTCTGCCTCCAACCTTTCCCTTCCTTGTGTACGTACTCTCTCTCTCTTTGTGTCTCTCAAATAAATAAGTAAAATCTTTTTAAAAATTAAATATAGAATTCCTGTATCATCCAGTAATTCTACTACTGTCTTTCCACATTTTCAACAAGTGGTTCAAAACTCACTGAAATTCTTCATGGAAGTGTCAGAAGATAAAACACATGTTTTAGGCAACAAAATTAAATAATAATGAAAATAATTTCGAATTTACTGTGTATTGTTTATTCCTTATAAAGGAAATCTTTTTGCACAATGAAGGAAACCATCAGAAAGGCAGCCTACCGAATGGGAGAAGATACTGCAACTGATATATCTGATAAGGGGTAATATCCAAAATATATGAAGAACTTACATAATGTAACACACACAAAAAAATCCCTGAATAATCTGATGGGCAAGGGAACTGAGTATTTTTCTAAAGAAGACGTATAAGTGGTCAACAGACACATGAAAAGATGCTCAGTATCACTAATCATCATGGAAGTGCAAATCAAAACCACAATGAGATATCACCTTACACCTGTCAGGCTGGCTAAAATAAAAAAGACAGGGATGTCTGGGTGGCTCAGTTGTTTAAGCATCTGCCTTTGGCTCAGGTCATGATCTCGGGGTCCTGGGGATTGAGCCATGTATTGGACTCCCTGTTCAAGAGGGAACCTGCTTCCCCCTTTCTCCTGTCCCCCTCCCCCGCCACTTGTGCTCTCTCTCACTCTCTCAAATAAATAAAATCTTTGGAAAAAAACACACAATAAAACGAAAATAAAAAAATAAAAAAATAGCAAGTGTTGGTGGGGATGTGGAAAAAAAGGAACCCTTGTGTGCTGTTGGGAATGCAAATTGGTGCAGCCTCCATGGAAAACAGTATAACATTTCTTCAAGAAGTTAAAAATAGAATTACTGTAAGATCCAGTAATTCCATTACTTTTGAATTATGAATTTTGGGTTATTTACCCAAAGAAGATGAAAACACTAATTGAAAAAGATATATGCACTCCTATGTTTATTACAGCATTATTTAAAATAGCTAAGGTACGAAAGCAACTCAAGTGTCCCTCAGTAGATAAATGGAGGGGTGTTTATGTGTGTGTGTGTGTGTGTGTGTGTGTGTGTAGATAGGTAATGGAATATTACTCAGCCATACTTAAAAAAGAATGAGATCCTGCCATTTGCAATGATATGGGTAGACCTCGAGGGTATAATGCTAATGGCAATAAATTAGTCAGAAAAAGACAAATACCATACAATTTCACTTGTATGTAGAATTTAAGAAACAAAATAAATGAATAAAGAAGAAAGACAAAAAAAAAAAAAAAAAAAACAACAACCAACACCCAGATTCTTAAATACAAAGAACAAACCTGTGGTTCCCAGAGAGGAAATGCTGGGGAGTAGAATGAAATAGACAGGGATTAAGGGTAGACTTATCTTGGTGAGCACTGAGTAATGTAGAGTTGTTGAGTCATATTGTACACCTTAAGCTAATATACCACAGTATGTTAATTATACTTCAATAAAAAATAAGATTCACAAAAAAATAATAAAACACCTCTTAGAAGGAAAAAATTAACCCCTCTGACATAAAACAACATTTTACTGTTTGAATACATTTAGAGTCTCCTACTATTTTATAGGTATTCTGGGGTGGTAAAATTCTGATTACAAGATATGGTTATATTTAATTTTAAAACTTTAAAAAAGAACTTTATTGACATATAATTTAATATAATTTACATATGATAAACTACATTTTAATAAGTACGGAATTTTATAAATTTTGACATACGATATACCCATTAAACCATCACCAGAATCAAGGTAGTAAACATTCATTACCTTCTAGTTTCCTTGTGCCATTTTGTAATTTCCTTCTTGTCCTTCTCTGTACTTTAACACCCCTCTCCAGCAACTACTAATCTGTTTTCTGCCACTATAAATTAATTTTCATTTTCTAGAGTTTTCCATAAATCATGTATTTTGTGTTCTTTTTGTCTGAATTTTTTCAGTCAGAATAATTGTTTTGAGATTGATCCATATTGCATATTGCAGTAGCTTATTTCTTTCTATTGTTGAGTAGTATTCCATTGTGTGGATAAACAACTTTGAAAAAAATCCATTTACCTCTTAGTGGGTTGTTTCTATTTTTAGGCTATTATGGGTAAAGCTTTTATTAGCATGCACATGAAAGTCTTTGTATGGACATATGTACTAGTTTTTCTTGAGTAAATATCTAAAAGTAGAAAGCCTGGGTCATATGGGAGATATATGTTTAACTTTTTGAGAAATTACTAAAATCTTTTCCATTGTAGCCGTACCATTTTATATTCCCACTACAGTGTATGAGAGCTCTAATTGTTTTAAATTTTGGTCAACATTCGGTACATTTTTTATTTTAGCCATTCTAATAACTGTGTAGTGATATCTCATTGTAATTTTAGTTTGCATTTTCCTTAATGATTAATGATGTTGAGCATATTTTTGTGAGTGTATTTGCTACTTATATATTTTATTTGGTGATGTATTTGTTCAAATTTTGTCCATTTAAAAATTTGGGTACAAAACAAACTGGGGGTTGCTGGAGGGAGGTGGGATTGGGAGAGGGGGAGCGGGCTATGGACATTGGGGAGGGGAGGCGAACCATAAGAGACTATGGACTCTGGGGGCACCTGGGTGGCTCAGTGGGTTAAAGCCTCTGCTTTCGGTTCAGGTCATGATCCCAGTGTCCTGGGATCGAGCCCCACGTCGGGCTCTCTGCTCCGTGGAGAGCCTGCTTCCTCCTCTCTCTCTGCCTGCCTCTCTGCCTAGTTGTGATTTCTCTCTGTCGAATAAATAAAATATTAAAAAAAAAAAAAAAAGAGACTATGGACTCTGAAAAACAACCTGAGGGTTTTGAAGGGTCAGGGGTGGGAGGTTGGGGGAACAGGTGGTGGGTAATGGGGAGGGCACGTTTTGCATGGAGCACTGGGTGTTGTGCAAAAAGAATGAATACTGTTACGCTGAAAAAATAAATAAAATGGAAAAAAAAAATTTGGGTTGTGTGGGTTTTTAAAATTATAGTTTTGAGAGTTCTTAATATGTTCTGGATACAAGTCCTTATCAGATACAGTATTTGCAAATATTTTCTTTGGGTAAATGGCTTGTCCTTTTATTTTTTTCATCAGCATCTTTCAAAAAGCAGAATTTTTAATTTTAATGAAGTCTAAGTTATCAGGTTCTGAATGATGTTTTTTCGTGTCATATCTAAGAAATCTTTACATTTTTGAAACTTTTGCTCATGGATATCCTGTTTTTCCAGCATCGTTTGCTGAAATGACTATCCTTTTTCCACTGAACTCTCTTGTACTTCTGTCAAAAATCAAGTGACTACAAACATAAGGTTTTATTTCTGGAGTCTTCTGTTCTATTTCTCTGTTTGTCTATCTGTATGCCACTACCACTCTCAATTATTGTAGATTTATAAGTCTTAAAATCAGTTTGTGTAAGTTTTCTAACTTTGTTCTACATATATTTGTACCTCACAATATATTGTTATGTACATTTTTTACTTTTAACAATTATTTTATTATTGAAGTATAGTTGACACATGTTACATTAGCTTCAGGTGTGCAACATAGTGATTTGACAAGTTTATATGTTTTGCCATGCTCATAATCATAGCTACCATCTGTCACCATAAGATACTATTATAATACCATCATCTATATTCCCTGTACTGTACCTTTTATTCCTGTGACTTATTCATTCCATAACTGGAAGCCTCTATCTCCCATTACTCTTCACCTATTTTGCTCATACCCCTACATCTCTCCCCTCCAGAAACCATCAGTCTATTCTATGCATTGATGGGTCTGTTTTTGCTTTTTTTTGCTTTTTTTTGATCATTTGTTTTGTTTATAGATTCCACATGTAAATGAAATCATACAGTGTTTGTCTTTCTCTGTCTGACTTATTTCACTTGGCAAAATATCTTCTACGTCCATCCATGTTGTTGAAAATGGCAAGATCTCATTTTTATGGCTGAGTAATATTCCACTCTGTGTGTATGTGTGTATATACACATCATGTCTTCTTTGCCCATTCATTCTATAAGAAAAAAATATTTTTACCCACATAGTTTGCCATTGCATGTGCCCTTCGTTTCCCTTTGTAGACCTATAGTTCTTGTTTTTTTTTTAGAGGATGGGTAAGGGCAGAGGGAGAGGGAGATTGAGAATCTCAAGCAGCCTTCACACCCAGTGCATGAGCCCGACACCAATCCCAATCTCACCACACTGAGATCACAACCTGAGCCGAAATCAAGAGTCAGATGCTTAACTGACTGAGCTACTCAGGCGCCTCTAGACCCATATTTTTATCTAGATTATTTTTCTTCTGCCCAGAAGACTTTAACAATTTTTATAGCACAGGTCTACTGGCAATTAATTCTTTCAACTCTTGCATGTTTGAAAAAGGCTTATTTCACCTCTGTTTTTTGGGTGCTATTTCACTGGCTTTGGAATTCTAGGTTAACAGGTTTTTATCCTTTTAGTATTTTAGAGATGTTCCACTGTCTTCTCGTTTCATGGTTTCCAATAATAAACTTCCTTTCATCATCGTCTTTGTTTCTCTGTGTGTAACATGTACCCCCTGCCTCCAACCTTGAAGATATTCTCATTATCTCTGGTTTTTAAAAAGTTTGACTGTGGTGTGCCATATGGTATAGTTTTCTTTATATTTCTTTTGCATGAAGCTTATTGAGTTTCTTTGATCTGATTTTCTAGTGTTCATCAAATTTAGGAACATTTTGGCCACTGTTTCCTCAAAAAATTTTCAGTGTCCTCATTTCCTTTGATGACCCCAATTACATGTACATTGACCAGCTTAAAGTTGTTCTACAGTTCATTAATGCTCTGTTTTTTTAAAGCCTTTTTTTCTTACCATTTAATTTGGATAGTTTCTATTGCAATGTCTTCACATTCAGTAATCTTTTCTATTACAATGTATAATCTGCTGTTAATCCCATATTGTATACTTTTCATCTCAGACATTGTCATTTTTACCTCTAGGTTTGAATTGGGTATTTTTCTTTAATATCATCCATGTCTTTTATTTAACTTTTAAAAGATAGAATACAGTTAAAATGACTATTTAAATGATCTTTTTTTTTCTAATTCTGACCTTTCTGTCAGTTCTTAAGTCAGTTTTTGATTTGTCTCCTCATCATGAACTGTATATTCCTGCTTTTTTGCATGCCTGTCAATTTTTTTAACTGAAGTATAGTTGACACATAATGTTAAATTAATTTTAGGTTTGCACTGTGATGATTTGGTAACTCTATATGTTATGCTGTGTTGAGCTCACCTCAAATGTACCTGTACCTCCCATTCCCCTTCACCTATTTATCCATTCTCGCACCCTCTTCCTCTCTGCCAACCACCAGTTTGTTTTTGTTCTCAATATTTATGATTTTGTTTCTGTTTTTTGTTTGGTTGTTCATTTGTTTCGTGTTTTTAGATTCCACATATAAGTGAAATCATATAGTATTTGCCTTTCCCTGTCTGACTTATTTCACTTAGCATAATACCCTCTAGGTTCATCCATGTTGTTACAAATCATTACTGTTAATTTGAATTTTACTTTGCTGGGTGCTGTGTATCTTTTATATTACTACAAATACACTTGAGCTCTGTTATGGGATTCACTTGAGTTTCTTGGAAACAGATTGATCCTTTCAGGCTGTTTTGTTTAGTTATGTTAGGCAGGACTGGACCAGTACACAGTCTAGGGCTAATTCATCCCCATTATGGAAGCAAGACCCTTCTGAGTACTTTTCCCCATGCCCTGTGAATCATGAGGTTTTCCAGTTTGGCTGGTGGAACAGTCACTACTCCTGGCCCAGTTGGTTCTGTCCTTGACCTTGCGTAATTTCATCATAGGCATGCCATGCACTGATCAGTGCTATGCTGAATACTCAAGGGAGACCCTTGGCAGCTCCACCAAACATCTGTGTGCAGCTCTCTCAGGTATTCTCTCCTATGTAGTTTAACCACCTGCGTTTTCCCAGACTGTCAGCTCTGTCACCTCAGCTCAAGTTCGCCAGGTTCTGCCTACATTCCTGTTCCCTGCACCATAGTCTGAAAAGTGTCTCAAGACAGTGAGCCTGGAAAATCCGAGGTCTCACCCTGTTTGTTTATTATCTCTCAGGGATCATAGTTATTCATTGCCTGATGTTCAGTGTCTTGCAAACACTGATGCTTCATGTATTTTATCCATTTGGGGCAGTGGCTTCTTTCAGGCAAGGTGGAAATCCATTTTTTGTTACCCCATCTTAGCTACAATTAGAAGTCCACTGACATTCTAAAATCCCAAATTTTCATTACCAATGTTAATTTGTAGCCCAGTTTCAATTCTCACCTTTCAAAAATGTAGACACCATCACATCTCTTACATTAGCCATATCAGTTCTGCTTATCTATGTTCAACAGTATACAGAATCTGACATGTAGCAGTATAAATCTTCTCACAGGCAGTCTGACTCCAGAGTCTGTGCCCTTAACCATGACACCATACAGCTTCAGGAAAGCAAAACCACGTTTCTCTTAGCTCTATTGCTGCTCTTACATTTCCATGAGTTAAATTTAAACATATAAATATAAATAGAATTTGGGGTGAAAACACCCAGTAAACATTTATTGAATTTATACTGTGGATCAGACAGTGTGCTAAATAAGTTCCTGGGGGTATGAAGTTTAGATGCAGTGCTTTCCCCCAAGGAGGTTACATATGGTAGAAGTTTCTAGTTTGAATATGCACCATATGTTGGGGAGAGGGATCAAGGTACCCAACAAATTAAACACAAAGAAACCTGTTTATTTGCTGCCTGGTGCAGGGGCATTATTTGGTATTTTTCTGATTCATATCAGTTTCCATTTGGGGAACACTGACAATGATTTTTAATATAAATACTATTCTAAGGCTTTCTATATTTTTGATAATTTTTAAAAAATATTTTGGGTCCTTGTCCAAGGTCAAATAACTAATAAATAGCAAAGCTAAGATTTGAACCCAAGTCTGTCTTACACCACTATATTCAGTATTCCATGCTTCCTATGAGTTTGACCCAGGTTTAGTTTTTATAACTGGTCTTCAGAATTTAAAATAACTGGGGAAAGCTCTCCCCGCCTCTTCATGAAAACTAGCTGCTAGTGTTAATGTTCACTTATTATTATTTTCTTCTAATCATAGATTTATGGTATAATTTAAATATATTCACTTGGATATATAATTGAGAGAGGTATGTTAACCTTCCATTTTGGCAGATTTTTCAGCTTTGCCTGGTTTTTATATTTCCATTACAATATTATTCTGAATTTTAGCAGTAAATGTGTGTAATTTTCTAAATAAACAAGCCATCTTTTCTAAAATAACTTCCAGTGGGTATGAGGTCCCACAAGCATGCAATATTAAGATATTTAATCTGAGAGGCCCCTGGGTAGCCAGTCATTTAAGAGTTTGCCTTCAGCTCAGGTCATGATCCTGGGGTCCTGGGATCTGGCCCCCTGCTAGGTTTCCTGCTCAGCAGGGAGTCTGCTTCTCCCTCTGCCATTACCTCTGCTTGTGTTCTGTCTCTCTCTCTCTCTCTCTGTCAAATAAATAAATAAAATCTCAAAAAAAGATACTTAATCTGAGTCCAGACACCCCACAACGAACATGGAACAAATTGTCCATCAGAGCTTGGGTTTGGACACTCATGTTATCTGAGCCGTGGTCTTCTCAGTAGATAATCCTTGTTCTTTTGACTAAACATCTGTGACTGAATTTCAGTGAAAAGCCTTAACAAGTATTTCTGAGCTTTGGTTTCTCCACTAAATCCTAGGATTCATCAGCTGGGAGAATATGAAAGGTCACAGGTTTCCTAACTTTGAATCTGTCTGGTTTTATTTGTGCCTCCATTATTTTTCCAAGTTATGTTTTTCAAAACAGGTTACATCATTTACCATTACCATCATTTACCATTAAGCCCTTTGCATACAAAAGCATTATTTTTATTCCATATTTTCCCTTTTGAATTTCTAGAATACATTCTATGGTATGGGGTTGATAGTGGTGGTAAAACAGGCAGCAGGTTTCTTTAAGATATTAATGATTGATTTAGTCCAGTTATAATTTTCATTTGACCTGTGAATTATTCAGAAATGTAAATTTCCAAAATGCTTTGGCATTAAAAATGATCTCTTGTTATTAGCCTCATATTTAATTTCCCTGAGGTCAGAGACCATGATCTGCATGAGAATATATATATATATATTCTTATATATATATATATATTATATATATATAAATATATATATATTATATATATATACATATATTATATATATATACATATATTCTTATATATATTATATATATATACATATATTCTTATATATATATATATTCTCATATATATATATATATAAATATATGTGAGATACATATATATCTCACATATATTTCTGAAATTTACTGAGACTTGTATTATAACCTAGTACATGATAATTTGGGGGATAGATGTTCCATATGTGTTTGAAAGGAATGTGGTTTTGCAATTGTATATAGATTTCTGCATATGTTCACTAAATCAAACTTATTTTGTTGTTCAGCTTGTTTATATATTCACTAATTTTTTATCTGCTGATACTGTCAATAACTGAAAAAAGCATATTAATCTTTCATTTTGATGTCCGATTTTTCAGTTTCTCTCTAGTATACTTGATCTTCCTTTATATATTTGGAAGTGCTTACTTAGTGCATACAGGTTTATTTACTCTATGTACTGATATTCTTTATGTGTTATAATGCTTTTATTGTCCTGAAGTTTTATTTTTAGATGTTAATATAGCTACATCAATTTTCTTTGAGTTGGCATTTACCTGGTATATCTTTTTCCATCTTTTGTGTTTTCAGTCTTTCCTCATCTTTTATGTTTTAGATGTGTCCCTTGTAAAATGGCACATAGCTGGATTCTAAAAAATTTTATCCGGTCTGTTAACCTCTGCATTTTAATGGGTGAGTTTTACTCATGTATTTTTTTATTTATTGATATACTGGAGTTTGTTTTTACCATATTCTTTTTGTTATTTCTCTCATTTTTTCCGATGCTTTCCTTTTTCTCCTTGCCTCAGAAATTTTTTTCTTATCCTGTTTTCTTCCCTCCACTACTGATTATGCAAGATTGCGTCTCTGGCAAACTGGCCGGTAACAGGATTAGTGTTTGAAATAGCAATCCATGGTCAAAGGTTGGGTGAGGGTGGGATATAGCTTTTCTGAAAGGAGTCAGATTGGCAAGTTATAGGAGAGAAGAGGCAGGGAGCTGAGGAAGTTATGGGTGATGGATTTTAAAATCTTTTTTTTCTTTACAAGTGTGAAACAAGGATGTCTGATAGGACCTGGAGGAAAAGGAAGTGGGAGTGTGGGGTGAGATGAATGAAAGCTTAAAAATAGAACCTGAAGAGACTAGGTAAAGGAACTGAACTCAGGGCAAGTAAAAAGACTTATGGGTAATAGTGAAGGTCCACCTGAGGCTGGAGACCAAACATTGTGTAGGACTTGGGTATAGGAACATACAAGGCAAGACTATAGCATTGGTACAGGTTTGAGATTTTGATGGGCAGTTATAGCAGAGGGATGAAGATACATGTATATGGGAGATACTTGTGAGAATCATTAAAATGTTGAGTCATTTGGAGTCCAGGATAGGTTGGGAAGGAAAATAGATCAGCAGGAGGCAAGTAGACCAAGAGAAAATGAAAGGTGGCCTCAAGATTGAGACTGTGGTCTTCATGAGGTTGAAGAACAGGTTTAGTGGGAGTGAGCTGTGGTAAGAAAATGGGGATTCTTGAATTTAAAATTTTAGAAGGAGGCAGTTCTGGTAGATCAAGTCCATGAGTGAAAAACAAAGGGAAGATATACAGTATTAGCAGTTCCATTTTCTTAGGATGTTGTCTTTATTTCCTCAACAATGTTCTTACCTCCCTGGCTCTTGATACTACTTTTTCTCATTACTGTACCAGTGGGCCTGTGTCATCACAGAACTCTGCTGCCACTCCACGAATCTGGTTTTGTGCTCATTCCCAGTGTGCCTGTGCTATCCTTGGTCTCTAGCTGCTAGGCAGGTCTTGACACCTGTTTTATCCATGAGAGGCTGATATTTTGGCCAGTGCTTCCCTCCCAACCACACACAGGAGAATCCATTTGCACAATGCTTTTGATTGCTCTGTTCAATATTTTATTTATTTATTTATTTTTAAAGATTTTATTTACTTGTTTGACAGAATGAGAGAACACAAGCAGGGGGGTCTACAGAGGGAGAGGGAGAAGCAGACTCTCCACTGAGCAGGGAGCCCAATGCGGGGCTGTATCCCAGGACCCGGGGATCATGACCTGAGCCTAAGGCAGATGCTTAACTGACTGAGCCACCCAAGCACCCCACTGTTCAATATTTTATAATTGCTTTGGCTATAATCCCGCCTGGACAGAGCCAGTAGAGTAGTAGCTCTAGAATCAGATTGCCTGAACTTGAATCTCAGCAACTTTGTTTACTTTATTATTGGGCAGGTTAACCTAACCTCTCCTGACTCCTCGTCTATAAAATGGGGATAACAGTAGTACCTCATTCTATTCTTAGGGTTGTTATGAAGATTAAAGTAGTTAATATATATAAAGTATTGTGTTGCCCAGCATTATAGTCACTTCTCAATAGATGGAACCAGTGGGATGATGACAGCGATGATGATCAACAATAGTGGCAGCATGTAGAACACTATGTGGTAAATACTCCATTAGGCACTGGGCCAGATACGTAGAAAAATACTGAAAAAGTCCTTGTTCTCATAGGCTATATATATTCTCCTTGGGTATAAAAACTAAGAATTCTTCCTCAAGATTATCTCTGAAAGGGTCTATTTAAAAAGCTTATTATCTTTTTTTTAAAGATTTTATGTATTTGAGAGAGAGAGAGCATGCACAAGCAGGGGGAGGGGTGGAGGGAGAGGGAGAAGCAGACTCCATGGTGAGCAGGGAGCCTGACAGGGGGCCCGATCCCAGGACCCCACAATCATGACCAGAGCTGAAGGCAGACATTTAACTGACTGAGCCACCTAGGCATCCCAGAAGCTTAGTATCTAACAGTTCAATAAGACCTAGAAATAACCAAGAAACTGTTGAGGTTTCAGAAACCTTATAACTATACTGTATTGTTTATACTTTTTATTGTCCTGTAGGTAATCAGTTAAAAAAAAAGAGTAAAAAGGGGCTTATGGTCTAGTATCAAGGGAGAGCAGAAAAAGAAAATAGGATCCTCATTTCCTTTCTCACTATGTCGACCCTGAGCTCTTTGACAGCCGTGACTACCAAATCTGTCCTTTCAGATACAGTTCCTCTTCTGAGGACCAGCCCTGTGCCTCCAACTACTTTCTGGGCCTAATTACAGTGATATCCTGTATGTAGTGCAAACTCAGTATGACTAAAATGAAACTTCTTGCTTTACTTCCACACCTGGTTCTTTTCTTATAACTTTTACCACTGTTAGGATTGTCACTAATCCATCAGTTGTTAAACCCAAACATGCAATGTAGGCATCTTTGACTTTGCCTTCTTCATCCTCTTAGTCACTCCGTTCTGTCAGTTCTGCTTCTCAAACTTTATTACTCTGTTCTTTGTCTTGCTGCCCTGGTTTCCACTTGCTCTGAAGCAGATTCAGCAAGTACATGTATTCCAAAAATGGGTTTCAAGGGTTGTAATTGGCCCTTTAACACATATTATTTCATTTTTTTGACAACTTTGTGAAATAGATCATTTTGTACATGAGAAACCAGAGGGCGACAGAAATAAAAAGACTTGCCAAGTTGGCTAGAGGTGCACTTAGTAAACCTAGATAGTCTTTTGTCTGGACTATTACAATAATCCCCCTGTTTCCTTTGAATTTTCTTTTTATAGGATTTAGAAGTGAGATTTTTTGTGTAGAAAAAAATCATAACCATTTACAATAAAAAGTAAAATATGCCACCTCCCAATTCTATTCCCCAAGAGAAACCAGTGATTATGATTTTTCTTCCAGATCTTTTCCTTTACATATACAAATGTATAGATAAATACTTTACCAAAGAAATCATTCAGTATAGTCTGGAAACTGCATTTTTTTCCACTCTGAGATATATTTTCATACAGCCCTACCACGTTTTTTAATGGTTGCATAGTGTGCCATTATATGGCAGTATGGTTTTATTCAAAGAACTTTTTTGCTTTGCTTACAAATAATACTGCAGTAACATTCTTGTATATGTACTGTTGTATGCACATTTCTATGAATATTTTACTGGTAGATTCTTAGAAGTGGTATTGCTTAGCTAAGGAATGTACGTATTTTACAATGCGTCATATACTTTCAGAATGTACTTCAATTTGTCTTTTGAATAAATCTTTTGTACTAAAGTTAGAGTGATCTCTGTAAAATGGATTTGATCATGTGATTTCCTAACATCAAAAACAAAGCAACAACAAACACGTTGGATGGACTTCTATTGTCTGTGTAATAAATTCAAAAAATCTTAAATTTTTAAAAATGAGCGTTATAGGGGCACCTGGGTGGCTCAGTTTGTTAAAGGTCTGTCTTCATCTCAGGTCATGATCCCAGAGTCCTGGGATTGAGGCCTGCATCAGGTTCCCTGCTCAGCAGGAAGCCTGCTTCTCCCTCTCCCACTCCCCCTGCTTGTATTCCTTTTCTTGCTCTCTCTCTGCGTCAAATAAATAAGTAAAATCTTAAAAAAAAAAAAAGAGAGAAGAAAATGAATCAATCGGGGCACGTGGGTGACTCAGTTAGTTAAGCAGCTGCCTTTGGCTCAGGTCATGATCCAGGGACGTGGGATCAAGCCCTGCATCAGTCTCCCTGCTCAGTGGGGAGCCTGCTTCTCCCTCTCCTTCTGCCCCTCAGTCCCACCCCCGCTTGCGCTGTCTCTCAAAAGGTAAATCAAATCTTTTTTTTTTTTAAAGAATGAGGGTTATAAAATTTAGCCCAAACATCTTTCCTATCATTCCCCCGACCACCACCAAAAAAAAAAAAAAAAATACTGTTTTCTAAGGAAAAATCCACCTATTCTGTAAAATCTTCCATGTGTACAGCTCTTTCTCTTCTCTGTCTATGCAAGGTAGAATTAATTACTTTCAAAACCCTCAGGTTCTTTTTCAGAGTCCATAGTCTCTTTGAAGGGTCAGGGGTGGGAGGTTGGGGGAACAGGTGGTGGGTAATGGGGAGGGCACGTTTTGCATGGAGCACTGGGTGTTGTGCAAAAAGAATGAATACTGTTACGCTGAAAAAATAAATAAAATGGAAAAAAAAATTAATTACTTTCTTCTTTAGGTTCCCATAGCATTAAATTTATTATCCCTTTGACAGCACTTTGTGCATTATACTGTATTATGTGTGTCTGTCTACCCTACTAGTCTGTGAACTTCTTAAGCACAAGAACTGTGTCTTACTCTTCTCTGTAACCCTAGCACTTTGTTCAGTGCGTGTTGGAGTGGGTGCTTAACAAATGTGTGTGTAATGGGTGAAGATACTCTTCAGGTAGTGGTAGCAATCAGAACTTTGGGAGATAGAGTAGGTGATGGAAGTTTTGGAGCGCAGCGTAAAGCTGAGTCTGAAGAACATGGAAGCTGGTCAGGCAAGGAGAAATGGGCTTCAGCTGGCAGATGTCCCCATGTGGTTTTCTTCTCCACTACAGAGACCAGCTGTCTGATTATTTGGATTAGACTTGGGACTTCAGAACATGTGAAGTATTGAAAATTGGATGATTGGGGATTCACTTGGTGTCAGGAAAGTTTGACTTAGCTGTTCTGTGGTTATTTCAGACTAAGATGCTTATGCTGAAAAGACTCAGCTCTTTTCCAGAGTCATGAATATGTTTTTCATCTTGAAAAATCAAAGCCTCCTCATTTTCAGGGCAGAATTCAGGTGGGAGTAGGAATGGTAAATAGGTCAGATACTTCTACATTGTCTTTTTTAGCCTGACTTCAGGGGACAGTAGCCTACTAAGAGGCTCTAGGGCTGTGGATCTACTCTGGAGTAAATACCTATGTGAAAATAGTTCTCTTATTTCAGGCAGCTGTGGTGGCTCTCCCGGTCTGGTTGCTTTGAAGAAGGAAGAGTAGAAGAAAAAACAGAATAAATCATGTCAGAGATACTTGACCTCTCTTTTCTGTCTGAGGTGGAAAGGGATTTGATCCTCAGTGTTCTACAACGAGATGAGGAGCTCCGGAAAGCAGATGAGAAAAGGATCAGGTAAGAGTTCCAGAAAAAGCCAGTTTTATCTGGACCTTTCCTTATACTGCCCATGTGACTTTCAGAGGACCTTGTGTACAGTTTATAGTTCCTCACTGGGTCAGGTTGGGCTCTGAAGTTGTTGCTTCCACAGAACCAATAGTCTTACTGTCTCTACCCCTCAACAACTTTCCATTCCAACCTATGCAGATTGTGAATGCGCTTATGCTTCTCTCTGGGGTCTTGGCAGGCGACTGAAGAATGAGCTACTGGAGATAAAAAGGAAAGGGGCCAAGAGGGGGAGTCAACACTATAGTGATCGGACCTGTGCCCGGTGCCAGGAG